>NW_026634443.1:72138-75607 GCF_024868665.1 Triplophysa rosa
GCCCGAAGTACGGGGGCATCCCTGCCTCTGACTGAGGTAAAAAGGACGCCCCGGAACTTGGGCGGACGTGTAGCGAACTGAATCGCCTAGCCGAGACGGATCGTCTTCCTCAGCCAGCCTGACAGTCTGGGAAGCTGAGACCAGGCTCCCAGAACTGAGACAGGGGACTAGAGGTTTGAACTGCTTCATCGCCCCCGCGTAGGGTGGTTCGATGGCTAGCAGTACGGATTCCTTGCTGGGGGAGGACCCCCGGGGAGGAGATCGGCTCTGCTGTTTTTTCCTGCCTGGCGATTGTCCGGCTCGACGCACTGTCTGTCTGAGAGTGCTGAAGGTTGGTGTTTATACTCGACATTGCGCTTCGCCATGACGCAACGTCGAGTTTGCCGTTCACCGTCGTGCAGAGGGTGAGAGCGGCTGTGGTAACCCAGAGAGAGAGGAAACTCTCCTTTTTGAGAGTAAGTGGGTGCCAGCCCCCCGGAGGGGGCCAGCAGATGGAGAGACGGGGCAGGATCCGTCCCTATCTGTGGCTGGGGTCGGGCCCAATGGTAGCATCGATCCCCCTGAGGTGTTCCCATGACGGCCGCTGCGCCACGGCTGCTGATGGGGGGATGGTCTCCTCTTCGCTGTCTCCTCCAGGGGGGGCCGCCTGAGTGGGGGGCGCCAGAGCTGGAGGGCGTTGAAGAGGACCAGGGCTGCTGGGAAGCAGACAGTGCACGGAGGCCGAGGCGGCCGAGTTGCGGCACAGAGGACTGCTTCTTACTGTCGAGAACCCTCCGGGGAGGCCGCGTGCGGGTCTCGCGCCCCCCCCCGGCTGGCGGGGGGTGGGCGGGGCTGCTGCGGCTCGACAGTAACACCAACCAGCCCCCCCTTGCGAGACGGGTACGTCGAGAAAGCGGACCTTCTCAGCGTTACTCATCTGCGCAAGGATTGGCACCCTCAGCAGCCGCGCAAGCGCAAGTGGTGTACCTCAGGGCAAGTGCAAAAGCGCAAGTGGTGTACCTCATTCATTCATCCATCCTTGCATCAATAACATCAGCCATCGTACGTGTATTACATCTGAGCATAATTTCCTATGGACGATAAGAAATTACTTAATAAAGTGTATAAATAAAGTGCATGAATAAAGAAATTAATAAATACAGACATATATGCAGCAATGAAGCGATAAAGGCAATAAACAATTAATTTTGACGTGCAGCCATTCCAACTCAAATCGGCTCAGAGCAGGGTTCGAACCGGCGATCAGTCTAACTTTGCACAAGAGTCTGATGCCCTACATGTATCCTATGCAATACAGCATGACGTCTCATTCGCATAACTAGAGAACTGATGTGGAGTGAGAACATAAGATTGTTTTTTATTATTTCTGTCTTATTTCTGTTGTTTCATCAATTTAATGATTCATTTATTTGTTTATTGGTACATTTATCTATTTATTAATTTAAACTTAAGCCATTTTCAGCACATTAGTAAATCCACTGTATGCAGAGCGGAAAGTGTGCCTCGCTCTCAAGCGCTTTCTGCCGCCATGTTGCTTTTTTTGGTGCTGTTGCCATGGTGAATCTTAATATCAGAGCTCCATTGAACATGGCTTGTCGCAGTTGTGGTGCAAGCACTTAACTCAAGGCAAGTCTACCCAGAGTTGATAGAACTAACTCAAATCAGCTGTTCTGAAACCAAAAACTCAAAGTTTCTCATCTCAGTGTAAATCTACTCAGAGTTCACATTTTAACTCAGTGTTGGTTGAACCTCCTTGTTGAAACGGGCCCCTGATCATCTGTCACAGTTTTCCTTCGTTTTGGTTTTTGTCTTCTGTATTCCTTAGCCTGTGTTTATAATTTGTTAATTAGCTCATTACCTGTTTCTGTTTCCCATGAGTACGTTTCCCCATGTATTTAAGCCCTGTTTGTTTCTTTGTTCATTGTCTAGTCTTAATTGTTATGTTTACGTCTGTGGTCTGTGCGTTCCATGACATCATGATTATGTCAATATAAAATTCACCAAATACAAGTAAAAACAACGCATAGATTATATTTAGAACAATAAAGCTCTTCTCATTAACATATTTTCAGTTTCTATTGTCAGTTCTGACTTATAACGTGACATCATCTAACAAATCACCATAAAAGGAGGTGATTTTGGCTATTCTCACACAGCCTCCGACTAGGTAACCATAGGCTACTCGTTTCATTTAGGATTCTCCTGTTGTTCTGTGAATTATATGTGCTGCTTCTTCTTGCCGTTCACTGCACACAGTGACACCGAGAGATGCGATCCCTGCTCCGGGAAAGAGAGACCTCGCGCTCGTGGGGCAGCACTGGCGTCATTTTTCCACTGAATGAAAGCTAAGGTTTTTTCAAGAAGACTTCCTAATTAGAAACACTGTTTTAAATGCGCACCTCCATGTGCGTGGGCCAGAGAAGCGCACGGCAGAATGAATATAGCGGAAACACTGTTATGTAAAGTTTTCTTCCCCTTGCTTGGGCCCTAAGCGTGCATCGACCCCCTGGGCCTGGGCCCATAATGCTCAGTGCATAATCCGGCCCTGCTCTGAGGACAGTCGCCTGCACAGTGAATAAAGACGGACGTGACTTTGTGTTGACACTGGACACTAGAGTCTATTCTCTGGAAGAACCGTCAGTCAAACAGGTGGGCAGGAAGATGCAGGTCAGTGGAAAGACAGTGAAGAAGCAGGAGGACGGGAAAGGCTGGTACTCTTACAGAATCCAAGAGTTCAGACGTGTGTCTGATCTGCCTGAAGGAGTGCATCCTGAGACAGTGAGCTGCTTTATGACTGATGGAAAGCTCTACATACAGACATCATTCACTCATTCATTAATTCATTCAAAATTACCTCCAACAGGCTTCTGGCGTGCATGTTTCTGACCAAACTGTCAGAAGCTGCCTTCATGAGGTAACTTAGTTTCGTAATTAAAATACATAATTTGAATAACTTTATTTCATTACAGTTACTTTTTAAATGGGTGGTAATCAAATTACAGTTACATCCGAAACGTATTTTAGATTACCAAAGTGATTACTTGCCATTTTAATGGCATTTATTTCATTTAAACCTTATATAGATGTTATTTACAAATGTTGCAATGTTTTGTGCAAATGCACAGTTATGATGTGCAGTTTAATGGACACTGTTCAGCTTAATCTTTTAGACTTGATATAGCCTGAGGGAAAAAAACGTCTTGGTTACGGATGTAACCTCAGTTCCTGATGGAGGGAACGAGACATTGTGTCGAGCCGACAGATGGGGTTCGTCCCTGAGAACCAATCGCTTCCGACTTCTTAGAAAAGGCCAATGAAATTGGCGAATGAAATTTGCATGCCGGACTCCGCCCCCGGATATCCGGGTATAAAAGAGAGACAGCATGCCTCATTCATTCACCTTAGTTCTGAGGAGCCTGAGACCTCTCACGACTGCTGCAGTGGGCAGCACGTGTTGTGGCAAGAAGGA
>NW_026634443.1:79535-81063 GCF_024868665.1 Triplophysa rosa
CCCTGGACAACAAAACCAGTCTTAAATAGCACGGGAACATTTTTAGTAATCGGCAAAAATACATGGTATGGGTAAAAATTTACGATTTTTCTTTTTGCCAAAAATCATTAGGATATTAAGTGAAGATCATGTTCCATGAAGATATTTTATAAATTTCCTACTGTATATGTATAAAAACTTTATTTTTGTGAGTGGATGGCCTGCTACAGTGCCTCAGATTAACAACTTCAAAGGCGATTTTCTCAATATTTTGATTTTTTTGCACCCGCAGATTCCAGCTTTGTAAATAGTTGTTGTTCCGCCAGATAGTGTCCTATCCTAACAAACCATATATCAATAGATAGCTTATTTCTTCAGCTTTCAGATGATGTAAAAATCTTAATTTCGAAAAATTGACCCTTAAGACTGGTTTTGTCGTCCAGGGTCACATATACGTTCTCTCCAGTGTCTTGTCATTGGCCCCGCTCCTCTCGTTTCCTTGTTATCTTTCCCTGAGTGTTTTATTACCCACACCTGCCCTGTGTCGTTATCCCTCGTTTGTCTTACCCTATATAATACCCTCATGTTTCATTGTCCTGTGTCGGTCATTGTATGTGCTGTATGTGCCTTGTGCGGCGTTCAGTGTCCTGATGTTCCCTGTATTTCCTGAGCCTATTGTTGCTGTTGTCTCCTGTTATAGTAAGTGTTGAGTTTAGTCTATGTCAAGTGTTGTTTAGTTTAGTGTTTAGTTAGTTTACGTCCCTTTTGCTTATATTATAATCCTGTTCTTGATTACACCCCATCGTGGGTTTTTGTTTTGTGTTTGTTATTTAATAAATATTCCCCTGTCTTGTTAACCCCTTCATCCCCGCTGCCTGCGATTGGGTTCTTTCCTGCGTTTCGTGACAGGTGGATGACGGAGTGCCGCTCCATGACACCAGAAGAGCTGAAATGATCACAGACAACAGTTTTGATATACTTTGCCTTACCGAAACCTGGCTTAAACCAAATGATTATTACGGTCTAAATGAGTGTACACCACCAGGCTACTGTTATATGTATGAGCCACGTCCGGTTGGTCGAGGTGGCGGTGTCGCAACAATCTTTAGAGACTTTCTTACTGTAACTCAGAGAACGGAGCATAAATTTAAATCATTTGAAGTGCTTGCGTTGAACATAATTGTTCCAATTGATAGTAAAAAATCATTGCTTTCTTGTGCGTTGGCTACTGTGTATAGACCCCCTGGTCTCTACACTGATTTTCTGAAAGAGTTTGGGGACTTCCTATCGGACCTATTGGTTAACGTTGATAAAGTACTAATTGTCGGAGACTTTAATATCCACGTAGACAGTGCTAACGATGCATTAGCAGTGGCGTTTACAGAGCTATTACACTCTTTTGGAGTAACACAACACATCAATGGACCCACTCATCGATTTAATCATAAACTAGACTTGATTATATCTCACGGAGCCGATCTAACCAATATAGATATTATACCTCAAAGCGACGATGTCACTGATCACTGTCTTATAACATGTACACTGC
>NW_026634444.1:0-1600 GCF_024868665.1 Triplophysa rosa
TTCTAAGGTTGGTTAATTTAATATACTGTTGGGCTGTTTTAATCTACATAAACGTGTCATATTCTCTAAAATAAAATATAATTTTTCTGGCTCCGTATTTGTTTAAAAAAGTCAGAAACGTCACTGCTGTGTCCTGCTGCTGTCGCCACGCAACATGAGCAGCAGGTGACGCAATTAGGAAATCCTTCGCGAGGCTGGACCGTCTCATTTCAGTTCGGTTCTTGGACTTTTGAGGCTGTGTGCTTTGAAGACAAAGTCCTCATTTTTAAGTCTGCGACCTTAGAAGGTTGCTGCCCCCAAATTAAGACACAGTTTGTGAGTGCTGCTGCTAGCCTGCTACGACACCTGATCCCGCCCCCGGGGTCCTATGACTAGCTATTAGCTGCCTCAATTAGCTGCCTCAACTCTCACTAAATCCTTGGTGTTTCGAGTCTGACGTCATCACCCAAACGTGTTTTTTCGTCAATTTTAACAATCATAGGTAGTTTAGATGGTTAGAGTAAGGTTAGGGTTAGGGTAAAGGTTTCGTAAGACTTGAAACACCAAAGATTTAGTCAAAACCAACAAGCCACGCCCACGGATCTGACTCGAAACACCAAGGATTTAGTGAGAGCCGCCTCAATTGTGCCTGTAGTAACGGTAACCATAGTGATCAAATGCCATCGTCTATGACTTAGCTGGTGATTTTGATGAGTTGGTGAACTGAAATAAATGGACTGCATAACTGCCACACAAGGTAATGAAGAGACAAAAAACAATCACCTAGTTTTTTTCAAAAATCAAACAATTTAAGTATCCTATGCCTGTTGACTTTTCCCAAATGTGGCAGATCAGTTTTGTTATTTATTTGTATAGCTAGTCTTGCACTTAGCAAACACAGCAAAACGTGGAGAGCATGACTATTAGGTGAGTGGACAGAGGCAAATAGCGAATTAACACAGTTATTTTTAGTGCAAACTATTAGCCCAAATGACGCAAAGTAACTTATTGAGCACTAGTTAAAGCCCAAATTATGTAAAATAACTAACTGAGATGAAATCATTTGCTAACAGCTTGACCCCCCCAGTTAAAAAATCCCATCTGCGCCCCTGGCTGAACCTCCTCGTTGTAGGCTGTTTCGTTGTTTTCTGTAATCAGACATATTCCACATTTTGGGCGAATTCTAATGGTAAATGTTCAGCTCCACAGAGACAGATCTGTTAGCAGAGTAAACATGAAAGCTGTAAAAAGTTGAGGAAAGCTGAAATGTAAGGCCTACTGTAACGGTTTCAGCACCACCGGCCACGCCCCCCATGTCGTCACCGCCAGCTCGCTTCACCCGTTCCCTCTCCCCGGAGTTCTGAACTCAGGTTCCCAGCATGCACCGCACATCCACCATTTTTGATTAGTCCACACCTGCATCACATCATCAGGATTCTATTTAAGTTTGCACCTTTTTGTTCTTCCCTGTTCAGTCTTGTTGTCTTCACTGCAATTCTTTACCCCGATAAGTATACTTACCTGTTTTTGAATACTTACCTGTTTTTGGATATTCCTGTTTTTGAATACTTACCTGTTTTTGGATATTCCTGTTTTTGAATACTTACCTGTTTTTGGATAT
>NW_026634444.1:5808-14625 GCF_024868665.1 Triplophysa rosa
CTGAAGGCTGCGTCGGTGAATCTCTGTCAGACAGCGCATCCGTGTTAAGTTCTCTTTCGTGCTTGAATGGATAAAACCATACAAGATTATGTCAGAAAGCCCGTTTTGTCTAGCATTTTCTTAAGCAAGCTTCAAAGTGTAAAATAAAATCTTAAATGAATGCAAAGAGTTGTGAAAATGGGAGTGCGGTGACGGTCAGATCTGCGTACTGAGACAGCTCTTAAAGGGGCCACGTTCTTAAACGTGCTGCTGTGACTCCTGTCACTAATGTTAATCAAAGAACAAAATAAAAGAAGAAATCAATGTGATTTTGTAGCTTTAATGAGAATTCTTCTGCATTTAATTTATAATTTAGCATTAAAGACTGTAAAGTGTTTGAGAACTTCCTTCAATTTCTGTATATTTCATGATAGCTCTCAATTATATTGTTGAATGGCTATAATTAATGTTAAAATAATCAATTTAATAGAGACATCAGTTACAGTACTAATATCAAAATGTTTTCTTTCATTCATAAAATGAGCTGTTAAAGAAATATGTTGTTTCTACATCAATTTGAAGATTAAATGTGAAATTATTCAAATGTAAAAGTATATTTTAAAATATTATTGTTATGTGTGATTAATCGTGATTAATCACAGAAAATGTGTGATTAATCCGATTAATTTTTTTAATCGATTGACAGCACTAATTTTAGACAGGATGGAAGTCCCAGCCCAGGAGGGATGGAGACCATCTCGTTTCAACAGGTCAGGTCTGCCCTCAAAACTCTTCCAGTTATTTATAAAAACTATATCATTCTGCAGGCACCACTCAGACAACCAGCCATTTAGTGATGATAATCTGCTATAAATCTCATCACCACGATAAGCATTGAGGGGGCCAGAGAATATTACAGTGTCTGACATCATGCTTGCGAGCTCACACACCTCTTTAATGTTATCTTTTGTGATCTCCGATTGACGGAGTCGAACATCATTTGTGCCGACGTGAATGACAATCTTACTGAATTTACGATTAGCCTTAGCCAGCACATTTAAATTTGACTTGATGTCAGGCGCTCTGGCTCCCGGTAAACATTGGACTATGGTGGCTGGTGCCTCTATGTTAACGTTCCGAACAATAGAATCACCGATAACTAGGGCACTTTCAGCAGGTTTCTCAGTCGGTGCGTCACTGAGCGGGGCAAACCTGTTCGAGACTGTAATCGGAACGGTCGAGTGATGTTTTGTCCTGCGACTACGCCGTCTCACAGTCACGAAGTTTCCCAGCTGCGGGGGATTTTCAACCGGAACCGAGCTGTGTGCGCTAATGTTGCTCGCATCCAAAGTGTTTTCTATCGTCGTTAAACTCTTACTATCCTCAGATAAAGATTGGATGCGAGACTCTAATTCTAAGATCTTCTCTGTCAGCCTAACTATTTCCCTGCATTTATCGCATATAAAACCCTCGCAGCTGACAGAGAAGGCTAAGCTAAACATATGACATGAGGTGCAAGTAACAATAATAGGACTAGAAGCCATAACTCAACGGATTTGAAGTGCAATTCCAATTTACCAAGGTTGCTCGATGAATCATAGTATACTCGCTTAAAAGAGAAACAGTTAGCACACAAGACAAACCAGAGGCAAGATGATATTCCACAGTGTAAACAGAAAGCAAGCTAACACGCTATTGCTATGCTAATGGTGTTAAGTTAACTATCACTTTTGGTTTAGAATATTCAAGTAAATAACAAGAACAGGGTTATTGAGATATCCGGATAAGTTAGCAACGACAATAATAATTAATGATAATAAAATACACTAATATTAGCACGAAGTGTAAGTGCACTGATACAAACAAGCCGCCGGCAGCGATGCAGGAGTACAGAGTGTACAAGTACAGAGTGAAGACACAATGATGACTCTGGGTGCAGATTTAAGATTGTGTTTATTTTATAAAATCACAACTGAACAGTTGAATACACACACAAACACACACAAAAAAAACAATATAAATAAATAGACTTAAATTAGGCTGAAGCCTAGTACTTGACCAATTTATTTATTAATCTTTTGTCATACTACTGCCTGCACTGAGCTGTGTCCTTGAATAGACTACACAGTACATTACAAAATCTAGCACATGGTATTTTAACAGTCAATTATTATGATGTCACAATGTAACAATCAATATTACAGAAACAGTGTCAAAATGAAGAGACATGCATCTTGGGATTAACAAGTTGACTGTGAGCACGAGACAATTAAAACATTAGGATTCATTTAAATTATGTAAAATGGAAACACAATGAGTAATTAACAAGGTTTCACAAAGAAGAGTACAGTTTATTGTGCTGGCTAGGTCTAGAATTAATAATCATCCCATAGTCACAAAATCAACATAAGCTTGCCAGTCGTGCTACAGTTTCGCTAAAAGAATGTACTTACAACTCGTTTTACAGCATTAGAAGCTTATATTGTGTCTATATATTGCATTCAAGACTATTTAGAAACTCACTTCAGCTACATTTACTTTCCAATAAGATGTTAAATGTTTTTAATGTTGAACTATTACAAATTCATTCAAATTTGACACTCACACTCTGATTGTCGTCCATTCTGGAAATGCACTCGATGCACTCGACTCGTCACTTCTGTTGTCGCAGGGTCCTAGAAATGCGTCCCCAAAAATGCGGTCCTGAGAGTGCAGCCTCCGATATTGCAGTCAGATACTACTCCATAACGGCGCCACTGTAATTGGTGTATTTTCCATTTTGGGCCGATGCCGATATTACATTTATAAGACAATGTTGGCAAAAAATATTGGTGTGCCAATAATAGGGAAATAGCAAGAGTTGTCACATCTGACAAGCTCTAAAAGGACAAAACACTGTTAAATAGCATTACAAAAGCACCCCGTATAACTTGTGTGCAAATGTAAACAATTATTTATTCATAATCTTCTCCTTTACAAAAGCATCTACCCTGTGTTTGTCCAGAATTTAAAAAATCTATTTGGGTTACACATAATAATAATAATCTGTAGTATTATAATTTATCATTATTCTTCAGAATAATCAGTCAGTCAATATGGAAAAGGTAGTTATACTATAGGGAATGGAATACTGCCTTTGCGAGTCAACTTTCAAATACCAGATAGAAGAAGAAAATGCTTTAAGAGACTGAACAGTTTGGTCAATTTATTTTAATACTTTATGTATTAGATGTTTTCACTCTAAACTCATCAATATTTCTATGTTTATCCTGTATAAAAATACTGTAGTATACTTGAAAATTTACTATAGTTTGGTTAACAAATAGTATCTAGGAATATACTAAATGCTAAAGTGTCATGGTTCTGCCCCATCTTGTCTTGCTTTTCTTGATCTTGTGGCAGAGCCATGACAGAACCTCTTGTTTTATGTGGAGAGACAGTTTTGGCCTTCCATATACTCCCTCTCTCCAGTGTGGCATCTTTGTTCCCGCCCTTTCGTCTCGTTATTGCTTGTTAATTAGTTCATGTCCCGCACCTGTTCCTTCTTGATTTCGTCCCCTTTATATAGTCCTCATGTTTTATTGTCCTGTGCTGGTCCATTGTTTGTGTCACGTGGGTGAGTTCTTTGTCAGTGAGTTTAGTGTTAGTTCTTGTAATGTTTTATTAGTCTAGTCTTGTTAGTTTAGTGAGTCTTCGTTCCTTTTGCCATGTTTTGTTCTGTTGTCCCCCATTGTGGGCTTTTGTTTTGTCTGTTATTTATTATTAAAGTCTTGTTAACCCCTTACGTCCCTGTCTGCACTTGGGTCCGTTGTCATCACCTCACCCGAGAGATTCGTGACACTAAAGTATACAAAAGTAGACTACAGTTCATCAATTTACTATAGTTAATATAAAGAATAAACAAGAATACAGAACACCATTGTATACTAGAGTAATTATATGTATAGTTTATATAATTTAAATACAATAATATACTACAGTAGGCTATACTATTCAGTAAATTTAGTATAGATTACTTATAGGAAATATAGGATCGCTTCAGTGAATAATTAATCAAATTTCATTTGAGTGAGCATCCATGGTGCGTCAGTGGTTTGAAGAAGGTAAAGAAAATGGTGAACAGTACAAAACCCTTTAAATTAATTGAATATGTGACCAAAAATAAATTTCAAACTTCAATACAATGTTCCCTTCTTTGTTATATGACAGGACTGTTTGATAGCCTGTCGATGGGAGACAGGGCTTATGTATGCCAGAGGTTTTTACTATTCTGACCACAGAACCACTTCAACATGGCCCTCAGTCAAACCTGAGTCAGGATTGAGATGACCCTCAGATTTTTAATTGTCACTTCAACTGACTAAGTTCAAATACTGATTTTTTTTATTTAGAATGAGCTTCTCTGGTGTATTTTGTTCACGTTTCTTCTGTAGCCTGTGGAGGTAGACACTTCAGTTTCTGGGGAAGGTTGTGAAATGTCCTACAAGAACAGAGACCGCAGTAACGTAAAATATAAATCTTCACATTCACATGTGTGCCATAATGAATAGTACAGTACATTTATCTCTTTAACTCTTTCAGAGCAGATAATTTTACTTCATCATGTGCTTCACCCAGGGGCGCAGATGGGACTTTTTTAACTGGGGGGAACAAGCTGTAAGCAAATGATTTCAACTCTGTTAGTTATTTTTGTGTAATTTGGACTTTAACTAGTGCTCAAGTACTTTGTGTAATTTGGGCTAATGGTTTGCACTTAAAAGCTATTGGAGGGTTTTCGTATTTGAAATCATGGATGAACAACAATGAACAAAGGATTAACTGATCAACACTAGCAATGCATTATCAAACTGTTATTTGTCTAGTATGCCAATCACCCACCAAAACTTCATGCCTTCTGCAAAATATGTTTTATTTAAACATAAATCAGTAAATTTACCTCAGTCAACATATACAGTACATTGGGTTAGATGATAATGTTATGCCAGGACCCTATAATTAAGTCTTGCAAGTCCAGATAAAACATTATTTCCTGACGATGAATTGTTTGATTTATCCAACCATTCTTTTTGTGTTAATACACATTGTACACGTTGTATTCTTTACATCAATCCAGAGAGCTCATTAATCATGACGTTAAATCATCATTAAATGAGACCAATCTCATTTTAAGTGAAACGTGGATGTTCGAACCAATTAAGCAAAGACAAAATCAGAGCTGACAATAAACAAAGAGGCTCTAGAAAATGTCAATTTTGCACCTTGGCATCTTCTGACACACAGGCAACTCTTTTATATGCCTGAAATCTTGAATGATTTATCAGAAGTGACAAACTGCTACTCATATCACATTAGGAGGAAATACAACAGTAGAAAACACATTTCAAACAGGTGAGTCAAGAAGGGAAACATGAATTGTAAGCAGGGGGAAAATGGAAAATAAAGCAATAATGCAAAGTTTATAGTTCAGAAGCAGAGCAATTTGCAGGGTTTTAAAAAATAGAAATTATTGTGAGGATGGATCCTAATTAATTCAGTTCTCAGTTTTCAGGCTATAATATGCTATGAATTTGAAATCATTCACAAAACAAAAGACTGGCAGAAAATAGACTGCCTAGATTTTATAGATCATTGACATACAAAAAGGCTCAGGCTAAAGGTTTTAACATTCAAACAATGGCACCTTTCAGATGCCCAGACATATTGTGAAAGAAGCCTAATGTGATTTTCTACATGGAGCCTGTACTGTTGAAGATTTGTCTGGTGCTAATCCTCTGTCTACTGTAGTCACATCTTCTTGGGGCGGTTTCCCGGACAAGGATTAATACTAGTGCTAGACTAAATTTTAGAGCTGTCCAGACAACTTGCACTGACATACATTAAAATACATCAGTGCCATTGTGTTGTCTCAAAATGCACACAAGTAATGTTTTTTTAAGACATGTTTGTAAAAAACTACTTAAATGTCCTAATTTAACTTGGACCTAGTCCTGGTTTAAACTATTCCCTGTCTGGGAAACCAACCCCTTGTGTGTTTGTAATCCTTCACACACACACACGCGTTTAAGTTTTTTTTACCCTTTCAGTCTGGCTATTCACCTGGCATTGCTTTCATTAACAAAGTGGTTTTGCACCTTGCAGAGGTGAGGGAAAGCCCTTCGCCAACAATTCTGAACCTTGTTCCATGTATAGCACATGCCCGTAGTTCCCCAGACACAGGAGAAGATTGCAACATTTTTGGGTAGAACATTTTCTGGTTGTGTGACAGAATGACAGAAAACATTGTCTGCACTATACTATTATATGCTGTCAAAACTTTTTGTGCAACCAAGTTTCGGTTGCATAGAAAAAAACTATTATTAGTAACTAAGCGGAAAGAACTGGATTAGAATCAGGCTATTACAATGTTCTGCTTTCGAAAAAATCAGCTCCTCTTACAGTAACAACACATTGACCATTTCCTTAGCTGAAAACTATTTAACAATAGTGTATTCGTACAATAATTGCCGAAAAAGAATTTTGTCATCATGTCTTTGTCAAAGTTTTTTGTGATTTTTATATACTGTAAAGAGAAAACATAGACAGAGACAGTTCCAGTTGCTGTAGTTTTGTTTTACTCTTGTTTGACTCAAATGGTGAAGAAATATCTAGGGCAGCTATTGGGAGAGTATGAGCCTTTAATTATGCATAAATAATGAAGGCTCTTACATAACCTTCTTAACCAGTTAACATTTTCCGGAGGTAATTACTTGCTTGTTTGTATCATTATGGATGAGTAGCTGTCAAGAATATGTGAAAGAAATACCCAGCATGTCATTACAGAGAAAGTGTGTAACATGATATTCAGATCAGACTGGTTGAAGTTCAAATACCTTTGACACATAAATTATATAAATCAAACATGCCTCACAGAGTCCATGAATTTTTAGTTGATCAACTCAAACTTTCAGGAAATGTGTCATTTCTATGTTTTCCAGACAGCAAGATCAAAGATCATAGCTTAGCTTTATGAACCGAATCGACCAACATTAAGTCTGATTTACCTAAATAAGACTGGCTTATTTCGTAATCTTGTTTTATGAAACAGCCCTCTGGACTCCAATGAGTTTAGCTGGATGTGCTAGGCTAAGGCCACGCTTCCGTCTTCCAAACAAAACTGACATCCTCTACCCTCCTACCAGTTTAATACCTGAGGTTTTTGCACTCAAGCACCCCCTATTGGAGAATAATAAAACATATAGAAGGGTAACAGGTAACACTGTTATATACCCCTCCCTTCACAAAGGAGATTTGACATAGCCATGACAAATCTTAAGATTCTGCACATAATACGTTTCAATGCTGTCTGGATCAGAAATAAAAGAAACTGAATAATTAACAGGTCCTAAAGACTTGTTAATTTTTGCTGGCCCTTTCCACTTGGCAGACAGCTTTGCCATGAACCCCTCATCAGCTCTAGATAAAGGATGAGTCCGTACCCAAACTACATCCCCCTCTTGAAAATGTACTGACTTATGATGCTGATCATGGTATCGCCTCTGCTTAATTTTTGCTCGGGTAACATTCTCTTTCACTATAGTAAGGAATTATTGTTGTCGGTCAAGGATGAGATATGCAGGGTTATTTGGGTCAGGTGGTTTTTGTAAAGCTCTTTCCATTGGACCTTATAATTTACGTCCAGGGGTAACTTCTGCAGGTGTAAAACCTGTTCTTTTGTGGCATGCCGTATTAATAGCGAACCTGAATTCCGCAATCCATATTTCCCACAGCTTATGTCCTCTGACATAGGAAGCAATCATGGTCTTTAAATTTCTATTCACTCTCTCTGTTAGTTTAGTTTGGGGATTGAAGGCTGTGGTCAGTTTTTGAATGACTCCACATAGCTTACACACCAGGCTGAGGAGTTGAGAGGTGAATTGTGCAGCACGGTCAGAGACTAGGTAGGCTGGTGTTCCCCATGTGGTAAATATCTCCTCTACCAGAATTTGGACTATCTGAGGCGTTTTAGCAGATCTTAGAGGAAACATCTCCATCCACTTAGAACGATAATCTACGATAACAAGTAGACACTCGTTTTGCTTGTCACTCTTTGGAAAAGGCCCCATTAGATCGATACCCATCATATAACCAGGTTCAACAATAGGTGTAAACTGTAGTTGACCAGATCATTTTGAAGGGATGGTTTGTATTTTTGACAAACTTGGCATTCTTTACAATGTTTCCAAACCTCCGCTCTGATGGTTGGCCAGTATACAGTTTACAATAATCCAAGTAAGGTTTTAAGTTTACCCAGGTGACCACTAAGAGGGTTGTCGGGAGCATACTGAAGAAAAGCTTGTAGATGAATGGCTGGAATGACGAGTTGAAGTAGTTTACTTTTTCGCCCATCTGGAACACTATGGAATAGGAATCATTTTTCTTTTACATCATAAACTCGTGCAGTGTCTTGTGATATTGTTGGACTTTAAAGGCAGTCCTGCATGCTCAAAAATTTGAAAGAGACTTTTCTCCAAGTTATATAGAAGTTTTATTTATCAGATGTAAAAAGTAACAAAGCTTTGGGTTGTCAGTTGCTCTCCACACTCCACCACAAGCCAACAACCCAGATTATTCAAAAAACACACATATTTATTCAGTATTTGACGTCGTTCTCATCTTCTGACTCCTCCTTTTTCTCTGTGGAGTATTGCTCCTTAGCAACCAATCACCGTGAACCAGTTTATCTGACTCCGTCCTTTTTTCTTAGTTCCTGCAAAACAACATCTTCTCACAACACATGTTTTACATCCTGTGGTCAGTCGCTAGTTTTGAGGAATGTTCTCTAGAGACAGTTTCTTTTGG
>NW_026634444.1:25644-44130 GCF_024868665.1 Triplophysa rosa
ATGATTGATGATTGAGTCGTTTTCTTTTTACTAAGAATTAAGAATGTTGGTATGTTGTCCGGCCATAAGAAACTGTCTCTAGGGAACACTCCATTGCTCCTTAGCAACCAATCACCGTGAACCAGTTTATCTGACTCCGTCCTTTTTTCTTAGTTCCTGCAAAACAACATCTTCTCACAACACATGTTTTACATCCTGTGGTCAGTCGCTAGTTTTGAGGAATGTTCTCTAGAGACAGTTTCTTTTGGGGAGTGTTCCCTAGAGACAGTTTCTTGTGGCCGGATAACATACCAACATTCTTAACATTCTTTTAGTAAAAAGAAAACACTCAATCATCTAATGCTTTTAATTATGTAGCGTTGTTTCTTAATCCTATGATTCATTAAAACACATCACAACTCATGATTATACTTAAAACATATGCAGTGGATTGATTCATAACATTTCTTTTCTGTGTGACTCTTTATGTGTGTGTGTGTGTGTGTTGACTTAGTTAGACAATTTATGGTTCCAACCCCCACTTATCCTGTCTCACTCCGCTTACCACAGTAACTTTTCACTGAGTAAAATAGCAAGCACATGATAAAAGCACACAGCTTAATGATTTAATGAAAGAAAACACTTATTGATTATATTGATAATTAAATCATACTTTTAACTGAAAAATATTTCCACAATATCTGCACTGTAAAAAATACATGCGAAATCTACAGTAATTCACTGTGTTCATGCACTGGAAATAACTGTATTAGGGGTCAGTGAATTTCTGTACATTCAATGAGAAATTACAATACTGGTTAAAATCACATTAAAGTGGAATGTGCTGTAGAAAGTCACAGTAACCAGTACTGTTCTGTAGAAAGTCACAACAAACAAGTACTATGTGAAATCTACAGTAATTCACAGTTCATGCACTGGAAAAACGTATTTGTCACGTAAACTCAAGAGTCAAAAGCAGGGTAAATGGTTTTATTTCACACTTAGCACAATGTCACAGTGGAGAAACACAAATGAGGGGAAAAACTGCCTAGTGGCTCAAAACAGGAAACACACTCTGCAGAGTAAGAACTGGGCTATAGTCAGATATGAATAGGGCTATCAGGCTCGAGCGCTCCGCCACTTGGACTGGGGGGGAAACGGTGGCAGACTCCCGTGAGAATCCACTGAATTATGACGCACTGTAGCGTGCCGCACGCAATCCGTAGGCAGGGCCAGAGAGTTTTCTGGGCAAGATTCCGAAAGGAGTCACTACAGAAAGATAACCCACAACTGGCAGTCAGATAATCCACTGGGCAGAGCCCGAGAGTCCATGGGGTGAAAACTCCCATTCGAGGGGGTAGAGCTTACATGGTTGATGGGGAAACCCCTCCAGCTCCATCAACCCGACCAGATGAGACCAGTACCACTGAAACAAGGTAGACGCTGCAGGCAGAAAAGAGGTAGACACCATGTGGCAAACACAGCTCTGGAGCCTAGACAGAAAAGGGTGATTAACACAATGCCCAAGAACTAGATGGTACGACTAGTAGGTCGTAAGAAATAACACTGACGACCTGACAAAGGAACAAGCAGATATAAGAAGGGAAAAAAATCAAGAATGCAGATGAGAAACCAGGAGGGGAAAGAGAAAAACCAAAGCCAACCCAGGTGAGAAGAGTGAAACAATAATGAGGTAATTAGCATAGACACACAAGGGCGGGGTTATCACGGAGACGGTAGGTGTGTTCGACTTGATGATCGAAATCTGACTTGAAGCAGTGCATGAACCGACGCCACGTGACTTTCACGTGGGGCATTAAAGTAGCGCGAGAGCGTTTCGAGAACTTGCTTGCTCAGCCGGCGCAGCATCTCAGGAGCGGCTGCACCAGGCTGTGTTGACGACATAGCTTTTCATGATTGGCTAGACAACGATCACGTGCGTTTCGGGTTTATTATAACACCCTCAGTTCAACTAATACTTATTAATGCATGTTTTTAAAACAGCTAAAACTCTGTTCATACAAATATAATAAATATGTTATTTTGTGTTGTTTAATAAAATAAAAATGAAATGAATACAGACTCCGTTGGTAATTTAATAATATTTTCTTATGTTTACCATGATTTTTAGGCACACAGTGTTAAGCAGCACATAACATTTGCAATATGAAGAGTTTATGGTTGCTACTTTTTAATTTAAACGTTTGTTTATTGGACAAATCCAGTATTCTAATCCACTTCAATCGCACTTTGAAAAGGAAACGCGGTGCGAACGTCACTACGGCAAGCAGCAGGTGTACGTTCTTTTTCAACTCCTCCCTCTACTGCAGGCGGCTAATCTCGCCGATCGGTCTGCGCAGCGCCGCATGAGCTCGAACACACCTACCGAGCATGCGGTGAGCTGTCAAACCGCACCACATGCTCGACAAGAAACAAAACAAACAAGTGCTCAGACCCAACAGTATTAGGGGTCACAGAGCATTAAAGTACACTCTTAAGAAAAATTTATCTAAATAGTACCAAAAAAGGGTTCTTCAGCTTGTAACAATAGCAGAACCCATTTTATAAGGTTCCATAAAGAACCCTGCCTTGAAAGGTGCTATATAGAACCTCAGTGGTGCTATAAAGAACCCTTTCTTTATCAGAAAACAGGAGGGGTTTTAATTTAGGTATTTTTATTAATTCATTCAGACAGACAAGGCAATAAAATGATTTAATCTTGTATTGTTTGCAGATAACTACATACATTATTTTTATGTGTGGTAATGATTTTGAGTTTCTGGCAAATCAAAAGTAGCATCTGGGGCTCAAATTGCAGGCCATGCTCATCGCAGATTCCCACCACTTTCCATCTATGGCTGTGGTCATCAACCTTGAGCATCAGGCCGAACCAGAGCTGTGTCTGTCAGTCTCCTTTGTTTTCAGGAGCCTGAAGATGAGACATGGAGACAAAACAAGCTGATGTTAGTGTAGAGGTCACTCTCATATGTAAAAATTATGTCATGGCAGAAGTTTGGTTGAGCTGACTCCTGCCGTATAAACATGTTTTTGGTAATAAAGATAATGTTTGGCTAAAGATTAATTTGTAAATTTTTATTACTTACCTTTGAAAGTGAGAGCACACATTTAAGATAAAGGAGAGAGAAGCACAGGTCAAATATAACAGACTATAAATTCCTATATGCAGTATTAAGTAAAACTTTAAAATTGTAATTCTAAAGCAGCCCCCCGGCCAGGCAAATAGTGCAAAAAACAGTATGCAAACGGTGGCGAGGAACCCAAAACTCTAATCGAGAAGAAAAACCTCAGGAGAACCCAGGCCCAACCAGGGGATTCCAGTTCCCCTCTGGCAAAAGCTGCTGCCTCTGCACAAGCTCAACAGAGCTTGCACAACAAGGCAAAATAAAAATAAACTACAAGGTAAATTATAGTTTTAAGATTAATGTTAATAATGTAATAGAATTTGAAATTTTGTGGTGAAGACGTGTCAATTGACCACGTCCTTCTTTATCCAGCTCTATCAACTCAGCTCTTGTCAGGTCGCCGCTTTCTATTCTCTGCTCTACCATCAGGTCTGGCCATGAACTGCATCCTGCTCGCTGTGGTAACCTTGGAACAACAAGACAAGACTGGCTGAGAGTAGAGTACTGTTCTGCGCTCTTTGATGCAACAAGTACATCAGTTGTGTTTTTGGTTCCGATTAATCTAACTAATGCAGCCTAAACCCTCAGAGGATTTATATTATGGAAGTGTAGTGTATGCAAGATTAAAAAGATGCATCTTTAGTCTAGATTTAAACTGACAGAGTGTGCCTGCCTCCCGGACAGTGCAGGGAAGACTGTTCCAAAGTTTAGGCGCTAGACAGGAAAAGGATCTACCACCTGCACTTGATTTAGAAATTCTAGGTTTTATCAACTGACAGGACACCTGAGAGCGTAATGCATGTGAAGGACTGTAATACAAGAGAAGTTCACTCAAGTACTGAGGAGCTAAACCATGTAGGGCTTTATAGGTAATAAGCAAGATTTTAAAGTTAACGCGATGCTTTATAGGTAACCAGTGCAAGGTTGACAGAAGCGGGCTAATATGTTCATACTTGTTTGTACGTGTAAGAACTCGAGCTGCCGCATTTTGGACCAGTTGGAGTTTTGTAATAAGCCGGCAGGGCAACCACCTAACAGTGCATTACAGTAATCTAGTATTGATGTCATGAATGCATGAATTAACTTCTCTGCATCTGACATTGACAGCATATGAAGTAGTTTAGATATATTCTTAAAATGGAAAAACGCAATTTTACAGGTGTTAGAAACGTGGCTCTCAAATGACAGATTACTATCGAATAGAAAGCCAAGATTCTTAGCTGACGACGAAGGTTTTATGGAACATCCGTCAATAGTTAAGCAGTATTCTTGGTTGTTACGTATAGCAGTTTTCGGTCCAATAAGTAACACTTCTGTTTTGTCTGAGTTCAGTAATAAAAAGTTGTTACTCATCCAGTTTTTTATATCGCCTATGCATTCCATTATTCGATGGAACTGCTGTGTTTCATGAGGCTTTGAAGATATAAAGTTGAGTGTAATCAGCATGACAGTGAAAGCTAACTCTGTGTCGCTTTATTATATCTCCTAGAGATACGCCTTACTTGAGTGAAAGTACAGATACTACTGTTCAAATATTACTCCACTACAAGTAAAAGTTGTAAAGACAGATTCTTACTTAAGTAAAAGTACAGAAGTACCTGCCTTTAAAAGTACTCAAGTATTTAAAGTAAATTTCCTTTATGTCAGTTGTGCATTGTTTTATTGTCGTATACCTTATGCCTCTGAAGCAACCTACTGAATACACTGAGTAGCTCACAGTATCAGTTGTATTAAAGGAGTAGTTCACTTCAAAATTTGCCCCCATTGACTTTCCATAGTCATTTTTATTCCTACTATAGAAAGCCAATGGGGGCAAATTTTGCAGTGAGCAACTCCTTTAAGAGCTTTATATGTTTAGCACATACATGTTTAGTTTAGATATAATCCTGTATTATCATTTACCTAATGGTTAGAGAGTCGGACTCGTGATCAGAAGGTTGCCGGTTCGACTCCCAGAGCCGGCGGGTAACGACTGAGGTGCCCTTGAGCAAGGCACCTTAACCCCACTTGCTCCCCGGGCGCTGCAGTGATAGCTGCCCACTGCTCCGAGTGTACGTCTGTTCACGACTTGCTGTGCGTGTGTTCACTACTCTCTGGGTGGGTTAAATGCAGAGGTCATATTTCAGGTATGGGTCACCATATCTGACTAATAGGTAACCTACACTTTTTTTTACCAGTTTTAGCAGCAATTTACCAGTAAGTAGTAAGGTTCTTGTAAATAGTCAAGTGTAGAACCCATGTTTTTGTTGGATTTATTACCATTTGTATTACCATAATTTAACTACAAACATAAACTATAGCTAGTATAATGAAACTATGGTATTTTTAGTTGCTGTGGTTTTACTAAAGATTATTAATTGGAGTATGGTTCCTATATATAGAAAATGGTAAATTTGTGGATAGGCTACTGTGGTTATACTGCAAATACCATCCCTGCTGAAAAAAACTATGCATTTTTGAATTAGAATGAGATTTTTAAATTAAATTCCTCTTTGTAGTGTGTTTTGGGTTTATTCTAATGGGATTTACCATCCCACCAATAGAATCCATCACATACAAGTAGACAACAAGTATCCATAGTAATATTCCCATTATAACCATTAAATCCATTACATTTTCTGTTGTATTTTGGGCAGGGTTCTATAGTTTTTATTTCAACAGGAATACTTCAACTATAGTTACTTCAGAAAAAACATCATTCATTTTCCATGATTTAAATGGTACAGCAGCAGATCAGAAGTTAACACGCAGGCGTAGCTCAAGGTGTATGTGATGCTTATTTATCGTTTAGCGGTTATGCCAATCATTTTCATGACAATGTTTCTACGATCTTTGACTGATCGTAACCCACAGATGCTTACACCACACTTTAACATGTGCCTTTTTTGTCTTTTATTGTTCTATTTGCCTTTTTAGAGTGCTATCAATGGTGTAGCAGTGCCTATGTTTACATTAGTTTAGCGGGGAAGATCCCAGAGTTGCCAGATTTGCGTAAAAAAAATCTGCCAAATGGCCATTCAAAGCTTGCCGGAAAACCACAAGTTTAGAAAAACTGAAATACTTGGCAACAGTGAAAGGTCCTGGCAGATCGCAAGCCAGATAAATTTCGCACACAGGAAACCCGCTGCATAGAAACCATTTTCTACTTTTGGACGTTTTTTTAAATGTAGTGGAGTAAAAAGTATGATATTTGTCTTTCAAATGTAGTGAAGTTAAAGTACAAGTACTCAGGAAAAAGAATACTCAAGTAAAGTACAGATACTCAAAAAGTGTACTTAAGTACAGTACTCAGGTAAATTTACTTCGTTACTGTCCACTTCTGAAGACTGAGCCCTGTAGTACACCGTACTGGACTTGCGATTTGCATGACACCTCATTGTTTATTGCTACAAATTGAAAACGGTCGGATAAATAAGATTTAAACCATTTCAAAGCTATTCCTTTAATGCCGACGTAATTTTCAAGTCTATGTAGGAGTGTGCTGTGGTCAATGGTGTCGAATGCAGCACTAAGGTCTAGCAGCACCAATAACGAGATACAAACTCAGTCAGACGCCAATAGCAGATCATATGTAACTCTAATCAAAGCAGTCTCTGTACTGTGACATGCTCTAAATCCAGACTGGAATTCTTCATTGATGTCATTCCTTTGGAGGAAGGAGCATAATTGAGTTGAAACTACTTTTTCCAGAACTTTAGATATGAAAGGTAGATTCGATATAGGCCTGTAGTTCCCTAGTTCTCTAGGATCGAGTTGGGGTTTTTTGACAAGAGGCCTTATAACAGCCACATGTCCTAATGTCAGAGATAAGTTAATAATACTAAAGTTAATAATACTAAGAAGAGGATCTATAATTTCTGGGAGCATCTCTTTCAGTAGATTTGTAGGTATAGGGTCTAGCATGCATGTTGTTGATTTAGATGATTAGTTGATTTAGATTTGATTTAGCTTCTTAATAACTGATCTACTTTAAACCAAATAAGCGGGAATAAAGAACCCTTTCCCAATACAAAGAACCATTTCAGCAGAAAAGGGGTTCTTCAGAAGACATGGTTCTATACAGAACCTTTACCATTATTAAAGAACCTTTTAAGAACCATATTTTTTTAGAGTGTGGGCTATATTCAATGAGAAATTATAATACTGATCAAAATATTGTGAAAATCACATTAGAGTAATGTTCTAGAAAACACGACTTTGTTAACCTAACTAACACCGGCCTGTGGTAAATCGCAACAATCAAGCATGACTGTTCATAGTTCTATATTAGAAAGTGTATAAATAATTAAAATAGAGATTTTCCCAGTTCACAGGTATTAAAGTGAAACTTGAAATTGAGAAACTTTTGTGTGATATTCAGGGCACCTCTGACATGGGACATAATCCAAAACAAGTACAATCATTATTTAAAGGATACAAATGTCTAGAACAAGCTTTTAATAGTTTATTTTTTATTTTGAGCCTATCACAACTAGACATTTTTTGTAACTTTCTGTTAATTGATTATTAAATATTTTTGTGAAAATAGACTTTTCTCAAATAAATCATTTATTGAGTTGTCATAAGGTTTTGTTTACAAGCAGCAAAAATACATGGCATTGACACGGGCTTATAATGTAGGCTACAGGTGGTTCTAAACTCTGTGGCCTGCAAAGTCAACTTGCTTTACCCTTAACCCTGATTAAACTCACCTGTTTGTAACTCTCTAGTAATGACTTAAACCTATGGAAGCATATTGATTGCTATTTTCAATTTGAAATGCAATCCGCAAAATGGCAATGCAGTATGTAAAATGACAATGCAATTGTGTATTTAAATATACATTTGAAATAACATATGTGCAACATTAAGTGCAAAATGAAAATAAAAAATTAATTATATCAATTACATTAGTCAGTTCCTACACTAGTTTTAATATGTTATTTAAATGGATATTTTTGACGCTCTTTAAGTTGCAAAATTAAAATGAAAATGCATTCCCCCAGATTGATTATACTGTATGTGTTTAAGATAGTCAAGCAAAACTGTAGCAAAATGAAAATTCGAATTTTATTTTCCGTAAATGCATTGACATTAACAGGTCGAACATTTGGGATTGCATTTTCATTTACACACAGCGCATTGGGTGTTGCAAAATTCAATGTGGACTTGAAAATGTATTTCGAGCTGGCCATGCCCCCTACCTGGTAGAGCGTCATTGTGTGAAGGCGGAGCCAGCATCAGTTTCCAAATCATCTACTTGTACATTATCTGTAAAAAAACACAGTAACTTAGTAGCAACCATTGACAATCAAATTGCTGTAAAAACACAACAATTAACCTCCAACCATTGATGAGTAATTACTGTAATAAACAATCAAAGTTGCTAACTGGCAGCCATTGACAAGTAACTTACTGTAATTAACAATCACAGTTACTAACTGGCAGCCATTGACAAGTAACTTACTGTAATAAACAATCACAGTTACTAACTGGCAGCCATTGACAAGTAACTTACTGTAATAAACAATCACAGTTAATAACTGGCAGCCATTGACAAGTAACTTACTGTAATAAACAATCACAGTTAATAACTGGCAGCCATTGACAAGTAACTTACTGTAATAAACAACCACAGTTACTAACTGGTGTATTCTACAGTAAAGTGAAATCCTTGGAGTCGTATGGTCCATCTGATGAGGCGTGATGACGGTTTTGGGTGCTGAAATGCCCATGTCAAAGCTGCATGATCAGTTAATACTTCAAATGGTCGCCTTTCGAGATATAGCCTCCATTTCTCTACCACCCACACTACTGCTAGACATTCTTTCTCCGATACAAAATATGACTTTACCTCCCCTCTCAGCAGGTTGGATGCATATGCAATAACATGTTCTTCCCCTGCAGATTCTTGTGTAAGAACAGCTCCCAATCCAATTTCACTGCCGTCAGTTTGCACTCTAAATTGTTGGCTGAAATCTGGAGAGGTTAGAACGGGAGCTTGCGTTAAGTCTTTTTTAATTTGGTTGAGTGACTCTTGGCATTGATCTGTCCAAACCCTGGTAGAGTTTTTCTGCTTCAAAGCATGAAGTGGTGCAGCCTTCTCTGAAAATTTAGGGATGAACCGATGGTGCCAGCCGTCCAAACCCAAAAACCTTCAAACGTCTTTGAGAAACTGTGGGATGGGAAATGAACTATTTGCTGACACCTTTGTGGGATTACTTTTTATCCCTTTGCTTGAAACAACATGACCCAAGAATGTGAGAGATTTTTGAATGAAATTACACTTTTTGCGGTTGAGAGTGAGACCTACTTTGTGGAAACAACTGAAAACCTGCTGGAGATGTTGAAGATGATCTTGTTTATTTTGTAATAGACCACGACATCATCAATGTAAACCATACAACATTTACCTTTCAGCCCCCTCAGTACATGTTCCATCAGTCTCTGGAAGGTTGCTGCTGCGTTTTTTAACCCAAAAGGTAGAAGCAGAAATTCAAACAACCCTGAGTATGTGATAAAGGCTGTCTTTTGAATGCTGTCTGACTCCATTTCTAGTTGCCAATAGCCACTTTTCAAGTCTAGTGTAGAGAACACAGTTTCCCCATGTAATGACTCTAAGATGTCCTGTATTTGCAGCATTGGAAAGGCATCAAGATGAGTTTTGGCATTTAGTCCACGGTAGTCAACAACATTTTCTAAACCACCACCACTGGCGATGCCCATGGAGAGAAAGATGGTCGAATGATTTTCTTATCTAGCAGCTCTCTAACTTTCAGTGTGGGCAGGATGTATCCACAAGGGCTGCCCCAGCGTACAGGAAGCAGACTTCGTGTCCGTCCCCCTCCTCGATGAGTGTGTTGCACCCACGAGAACAGTGGGACATGCCACGCTGGAGAAATTTGCTCTTTTGGAGAAAAAACTCGAACACTTCTGGAACCGCCGAGACGCCCAGGGGAAGTCGCCGCAGGAAGGGACAGTCTGCTGCACCACGTCGTAAAACCGGCAGTCTTGTACTTGCTATTTGTAGCGAAGTCTGTTGATTATGAGCGAAGGCTCCGAAGAACAAAAGGTGAATGAATGAGGCACGCCGTCTCCCTTTTATACCCGGATATCCGGGGGCGGAGTCCGGCATGCAAATTTAATTCGCCAATTTCATTGGCCTTTTCTAAGAAGTCGGAAGCGATTGGTTCTCAGGGACGAACCCCATCTGTCGGCTCGATACAACGTCGAGAGACCGACAGAAAGGGAACTATATACAGTATATCTGAAATACAGGACAGGCCCACCAACTTTTAACCCAAATAAAAAGTCTTTAATGTATCTCCCAGTGTTTTGTCACAAACAAAAAAGGACAATAATTATTTATGCACATTTATATGAACTAAATGTAAACCAGAAAATAACTAAATAAAGCAATGCACATACGTGAAAATAAAATAAAACCTGTACAGCAAACCAGCTACAATATTTCTGTAAATTGTTCATAAAGTAATAAGAAAACCAAAGAAAGGATGGTAATGACAATGAAAACAAAACAAAATAAACTTATCTGATCAGGTCAAAGTTTAAATTTTTAGATGATTATGGAAAATCACTGCAACAAACGTTGAATAGTCAATACCAAACCAATGTCCAAAATCCCATAGCCAATGAACAAATAAACATAAGTAATCCTTCTAATGTTCTTCAAATAATCCAGCTAACAAGGTAGTTCACAGTCAAATCCTTGAACTCTGTTGGACTTAATGGTCAGTCCTGCATGTTCAAAAATTTGCACAGAGACGTTCTCCAAAATTAAACAGAAGTTTTATTATCAGATGTAAAAAGGTAACAAAGCTTTGGGTTGTCAGTCACTCTCCACACTCTCCAAAAAGCCAACAACCCTCAGCACACATGTCAATAGTATTTATAGGTATGTATCGTCGTTCTTTTTCTGTTCCTCTTTTCTTGTCTCTGGGCAGATCCTTTCCATGGCAACCAATCAGGACAGTGCCTCCCTTCTGACTCCATCTCTTCTCGTATCTGTGAAAAACATTTGTACAACACAGCCGTCCCACCTAGTTTCGGTGTTATTTCCTTTGCCCAGTTCCCGGAAGACAATTTTCATGACGCACATTCATATACCACAAACATGATACATAACTCAACAATTATAATCTTTACTAATGCACTAACTAATTAAACTATTATCTAAGTTTCATCATCAGGTGAGGTATATATTCACTCCCTGTGTGTCACTTTGTCAACAGTTATTTTGCCCTCCTAGCAGAACTAAATGTTCTGTCAGTTTAACCCACATCCTGTTTTTTATTCATGCAGCTCTTTGTGAGTTCCTCATAGCACAGCAGTATTTTTCCATTAGAGCAAGCAAGCAAACACAGTTTATAAACTCATAATACCTCTACATCCCGGTTATATGATGTTATTCAATAAAACATGAAAGGAAACTTATCAATTATCCCTCAACTCAAATATTCGATAGTCCTTCAAGTAAAGCAGTGTAATCAATCCAATGGGAAAAACACTTGCTGCCCATACAAGTAGTAGACACCAAGTACAAAGCAATCATATAAAGAGTCCATCTATAAACAAAACAAAATCTATTATTAGCTAAAGAAACCCACATCAAACCCACTTGATGTAAACATTATATGCATCAAGTGAAAATAAGTACACAACACAAGCAAAACCAAAACTTCCAGGATTGAACTGGAAACAAAGTTTCTCCAATGAGTTTTGTCATGGTACAGAAACGGAAGACTCAGATGCGGGTGAAACAGTACACTTTATTGTGGCAAATAAAGACAGCGCAATAATGTCCGTGATGCCACCGGCAGGAGATAGTCACGGGAGGGTGTGGAAGGAGAGGTCCGGGTCCAGGAGCGCTGCGGGACAGAGAGCAAGAAATAACAAAAAGGAGGCAAAGCAGGAGACAAAGTAAAATTGCTTCGAGGAGCCACAAAAACAGGAAAACAAGACGAGCAAGACTAGGACTAGGACTAGGGGAAAAAAGGCTTCTACGGTACTAGACACGCTAGCACTGGGGCAGTCAGAATAGGCGATAGTAACAAGTACGGTCTGACACAAGACGAAAGGATGAAAGGGGATAAATAGGAAGGTCTACAAATAAGGAATAAGCTACAGGTGTGAGGTAAACACAAGAACAGGGGTGAGTACTCATTAGAAAAGGAGCTACGGGTGAGAGTGATGAGAGCCGGTGAGTGGGGAAATCCTGACAGGGAAACACGAGGGCGGGGCGAATGATGCAGACACCGGACACGTGGAGAGCTGTCAAACGGCACTCCACATGTTCGACAAAACAAAACACAAACCACGCAAGACACAGACCCCAAGAAGGCCGGGATCGCAACAGAGTTTGGCTGGAGGTGCTAGGCTAAGACCATGCTTCCCTCTTCCAAACAAAACTGAGGCTGCCTCATTCGCTTTAACTCATATGCGTGCTGGAATCCACAAGAATTCTATTGTCACATTTGCTTTCTGAAGTCTAAATAAAATTTCATATACCTGTTTTTCATTTATGCAATCCTGTCTTCTTTTTGATGAAAGCGACTTGATTGGAATCAATGCTGAGCTGGAATCTGAACATATAACTGCTTTCTTTATGACCTTTTCCTATATCCTGTACAGGACAGCTTTTATAGCCATTATCTCTACTGTATATATTGCCAGATAATCAGCTGTTCTGCTCTTAAAACTGACTTCCTTCTTCTTCTTCTCCTTCTGACGTTTTATGGCAGTTGGCAAACCAGCTATTGGTGCATTACCGCGCCAACTACTAGACTGGAGTGTGAAGCACCAATATTAGGAAACCTTAAAAAAATAATAATAAAATAATAATATAATAGAACCTTTAAATTCTCCTGTCTATTCCAATCTCTCTAAAAAAATTTATAATAACTGTATATTTGATTTGTTGCTTTGATTTATTTGATCCTTCCAACAGACTAAATGCAATTAAATTAAATTAAATGCATCACTTCCTAATTTGCTCATTTCCTGAATTAATTTCTGTCTTTCATTTTCATATTTTTTACATTGTATGAGATCATGTTCTATAGTTTCTAATTCATTACAGTGTACACATCTACCTGACTCATGTTTTCCTATTTTAAAAAGGTAATAATTTAATCCAGCATGTCCTATTCATAAACGAGTTATAATAATATCATCTTTCCTGTTACTAATAACATTTCTCCCTTTCACTAGCTTTTGGATATTATAAAGATGTCTTCCTTTATTATCATTGTTCCAACTTTCTTGCCATTTATTAAAAGTTATTTATTTTACTTCTTTAGCTTGGACCTCTTTCTTGCTAAGATTCACCTGAATATCTGTTTCATTATGTTTCAGAGCTTCCTTAGCTATCTTATCAGCCACTTCGTTAGACTCCACCCCCACATGAGCAGGAACTCATATAAACATTACTAAACTTATATTACTAATTCTTAGCAAGCAAGCAAGGACATCATATATGATATCTTGTCTAGATGATTTTTGACCGCTTGCAAGGCTGGAAAGTGCAGCATAAGAATCAGATCAGAACATATTACAACTAGTCGTGGTTTTACATCGTCTACCCACTGGAGTGCTAACAATATAGCAATTAACTCATACATAATCAGTGATTCTTTTTTAATATTACATTGAAATTTAGGTATATAAACTGCCGCTCTGCCATAAACAGGATCTTTAGACCCATCCGTAAATATCTGTAACCATGACGAGAAATTTTGATCTAAATACCTTTGTACAATAATATTCTTTGGGTTATTTTTGTTCTCTCTGAGCTCCGTTTGTATCTGGAAATCTACTATTGGCTTAGAAAACATCCATGGTGGAATTCCTGATAAAGTAAAACTGACTTCCTCTACCCTTCTACCTGTTTATACCTGAGGTTTTTGCGCTCAACACCCCCTAGTGGTGAATAATAAAATATGTAGAAGGGTAACTGACTGTAACACTGTTACATGTCTACTATTATAGCCCAGAAAGAAAAATGCAGTTCACTGAATACATGTTGACCTTTTGCAGTTACATGAAATTTTGATATCACATGTTTAATAATTTATATATAATGTACTAGTGTCCCAGGGAATTCTGAAACCTATTAAAATATTTTATTTGTTTGTTTGTTTTTATTTTGTCAACAGAAATGAATAAATTATGTTCAATTGACACGGAACACGTCAACCTGCCCCAACATAAATAAATAAAAAAAGAAATCATACATACATTAATCCCAGTGTTCTACAATTTTACAATATATTTTAGAACTTACAATTGACTATAGAAAGTTGTTAAATCAGACAATGCCTGTTCTGTAAGATCTCAAACAAACCAAACTAGTACAGGAGTTTATATAATGCATTTTAAATATGAAATTAATGACTCCATAGGAATAAATTACAGAAAGGGAACTGCAGTCTCCTTCACAAATGATTTGCTGTGTGAGGTGACAATCTCTTATTAAACTCCTTCAAGTGGTTGATCTAAGGTTTTAATTAGCTGAAAGTCGGAGGGGCGTCCTTTCCCTGCATGAATTAAAACTCGTTGATTATGCACTTGCTTATGATTAATTCATATCATATTTTAATGTCAAAAGATACAGTGTAATGATATAAAATATTAAGTGAGCCCCTGGGTGACGCTGCCTTCATCTCGGGAAGATCAAAAAGAGGGAAAGAAAAGAGACCCGTCGCTCACATGCAGGAACACAAGTGACTCTTTCATACTGACTATCTGAAATATGTAGTGCTGGTAAATATGTGTTTAATATTATAGTAGTGACATATTTACATTTGGGATTCTTTTGAATGTTGTCATACCTACAATATGGAATGATAAATGTTTAAAGTCACATTTTGAACAGTAACTAAAAAGGCTAGAGAGACATTCAGTGTATTAAACAAGTACTGCATTTGTTGATGAGCAGATGGTATAAGGAGAAATTACATCAAGATTCACATCACAAGAAAAGGGTGGGGATTGCTAACTTCAGTCGCTGTGCCACCTCAGTCTGTAAATATAATAATGGCATATACTGTAGCAATAATAGTACAGAAAGGAGATCACCCAGTGAAGCATAAAAAGGTTAGCCATTGTAAAAGACAGAGAATGGTGCAAACAATGCAAGATTCATGGCTTGGATTGCTAGACTCACAAAATATTTAACTTTAAATGCACTGTACGTCCCTTCGAATAAAAACATTTATCAAATGCATGCGTGTAAATAGACTTCATTGGATTGAAGAATGCTAAAATACTTGGTAAAAACGTGAAATAAAAACACATTTGAGTAGAGTAGGCACAGATAAAAGTATAATACCTTAGCTGTGATGAATGTTTATCATAGCGAAGCATGTTTTTTTTCTATCCAATTTAAATCAGTTAGAGCCTTTTCTGTTTACAACTGATAATCAAAAATCCTTTGTATAAAGGGCACCAGACAGATTAACAGCCAACACTGCAATATAAAATCATTTTTATTGTTTAGCACCAGCACTTTGTTAAACAAGGATTGTTAATCAATCAGTCAGCATGACTGATGCGAGTTTCCAAAGTCTATGACATTAACCCCATTGTGTAGGGAAGGGTAATACAAAAATCATCTTGTTTTATTGCTCAGGATTTTCAGATGCTCAACAAAACCAACACACATAATAAAAATAAATAATTTCCTCTCCTGAATTGCTGTTTTTTGTTGGGAATTTATGAAAACCTTTAAATGACTAAGTAAACACTATGACTTATGAAGATAAAAGAAAACTTTGAGAAACAAAAGCAAATAATTATTTAGGTTTTAAAATGATTACACTTTTAAATTATTAAGTTATTCACTGAAAAACTTCGCATTCAATGAAAACTTATTGTGTAACAAATAACAGTACATTTCTGTAACTAATTCTACAGATATAGAGGGATAGTTCACCCTAAAATGAAAATTCTGTCATCATTTACTTAACCATAAACCATTTACTAAGATAGTAGAAAAAAATATTGTATGTGTTGTATATTTTTTGTTATGTTGCACAAAAAAATTAGATATTTTGAAGAATTAAGGAAAGCAGTTCTGAGGCACCTTTGACTACCATATATTTTTTTCTACTATGGTAGTAAATTATTTACCAGGGCTGAAAATTGCTAACATTCTTCCAAATATCTTTCTTTCTGTTCAGCAGAACAAAGTAGATCATACAGATTATAGCGGGTGAGTAAATGATGATAGAATTTTCATTTTTGGATGAACTTTCCCTTTAAAGTCCCCGTGAACCTGAAGTTGCGATCGTTTTTTACTTCCATATTCTGACGCATTTCTGAGGCTGAATCCGAAATGGCATACTCAATGAGTAGGTACTCAATTTCAGTAAGTACCTACTTAACGAGGACTAAATGGGTGAATACTGTTTTGCTTGAATGGGTGTAGTATGAATGCGATCGGCCGTCATACGTCATATTGACGTGATCATGTGAAGTAATTCTTCTTCTGTTCCTTTTCAATGGCAGGTGGCTGACAACTTACATTTGAGATGCATATCCGCCACCTACTGTACGGGAGTGTTGGTCAGAGATTTGCCATGTGATTAGAATGCTGAATTGCGCCAAAGTGTATCCGTTAAAATCACATGATTAAAATGATTTTGTGAATAATTATCATGTATTTTGTTATATCTGTGAGTTAAAAAACCATTTAAGGAATATATAATATTGTAAAGGGCAAATATACATGATATACACGGTCAATTTAAGAACAAAGCAAGGTCAATGTTAAAGTTACATTAGCTTTACATTAATTAACGACATGTTTAATTGTACCTGAAAGTCGGATGAGACTGTTTTGCAGGCTGTGCGTGGTATTCTGTCCCGTGGACTCATGGGATATAGAGCATCTCAAGTATCCGTCGCTGAGTACTTCTAAATCTGGGCATAACCAGTAAGCCATCCAGGAATTTCTCGCCTACTCTTTTATGAATACTGACGATTCAGACATACTACTCTGTTCAAGTACTGTTTTTTTCTACTACATAGTAGGTAAGTAGGCGTATTCGGACGCAACATTAGTATACACACGTCCAAATCTCGCGAGAAATAGTCCACCACCCGGGTATTTCTCACCTACTGTTTTGTGAATACTGACGATTTGGACATACTATTTGTTCGCCTACTCTTTTTGCCTACTATATAGTGAGTAAGTATGCAATTTCGGATTCAGCCCAAGTGCAACTGAATATTATATGAGAAAAAATAGTGGGAGTGGCTTGTGTTTTCCATTGCGATTCGATTGGATGTACAGGCATTGCATTTTGAAATAAAACTAGCAGCAGACTGAGTTGAAGGGGAGGGGTTAACGGCTCTGCCCTGCCCAAGCCGTCTAACTGACGTTATCTGAGACGGATAGCCACTAGACTAGAGGGTGGAAGTACATTTTCAGATTTTGATTAAAGATTATGAGGGCACATGAATTTTAAAAAGTGAATGACCCACACTGATAAGATATTTATAACAAACACTGCCATATTCCATGAATAAATAGGAATTATTATTTTTAATTTCACCAGGACTTTAAGAAGGTGTCAGTATCATTTCTGTCCTTGTGAGCAGGGCATAGCGCCAGTTTACTATGAGATGATTGGCTATTGAAAGTAATATGCCCATAAACAATTTCTGGGGAAGAAAGATGGTTAGGGAGAAAAAACAGGTCATATCTTATTTTTTCAAGGTAACGTAGCACCCCAACCTAATAAGAACCTAAAGCCTCGTCATCTGCAAGGAACTAGACATTACAGGAAATTATTTATATATAAACTTTGAAACAAATTTGTTAAAATGTAACTTGCGAAAAGCTAATCATTAAATATACATGTAATACACAAAGGTTGCTTTATACAAGGCAAAGGAGAAACAATTCTCCTTTTGAAATCCATATTGATAAATGTTAAATCAAGTAAGAAATTGATTGAATAATTACATTACTTGTATTTTAACAATTAAATGACAGCATAATGAGAATAGGCACACAAGTAAAGTGTACCCAAAACTTTAATACTAGCTGAAAAAAGCAGCACAGAAGTTTGGAGCAAGGGTGAATAAATAAATACAGAATTTCCATTTATGGGCGAACTGTTCCAGCAATGTTATGCACATAGTTCATTCCTCATTTAACTCTCAACTCAACTTTATTTATAAAGCGCTTTTAGAATTTTCATTGTTACAAAGCAGCTGTACATGAGACATATTGACTATAAGCAAAATAATTAAAGTTGTACCTGCAAAAACAAGAAAAGGTTGAAAACACAGAAGACAGACATACCCACATACAAAACACTCCACACAAACAATATGCACACGTACTAACACACATAGA
>NW_026634444.1:46065-60773 GCF_024868665.1 Triplophysa rosa
TAGCAGATCATTTGTAACTCTGATCAAAGCAGTCTCTGTACTGTGACATGCTCTAAATCCAGACTGGAATTCTTCATTGATGTCATTCCTTTGGAGGAAGGAGCATAATTGAGTTGAAACTACTTTTTCCAGAATTTTAGATATGAAAGGTAGATTCGATATAGGCCTGTAGTTCCTTAGTTCTCTAGGGTCGAGTTGGGGTTTTTTGACAAGGGGCCTTATAACAGCCACCTTATATGCTTTAGGCACATGTCCTAATGTCAGAGATGAGTTAATAATACCAAGAAGAGGATCTATAATTTCTGGGAGCATCTCTTTCAGTAGATTTGTAGGTATAGGGTCTAGTATGCATGTTGTTGATTTAGATGATCTAATAATTTTAGACAGCTCATCTTGATCTACGGTATAAAATAATTGCATTTTCTCCTTAAGGGCGCTGTAGTTAGTTTGTTCAGCGGGTTTCACTTCTGATTGCATTGTTATAATTTTTTCTCTAATATCTTGGATTTTATATGTGAAGTAGTTCATAAATTCATCACTGCTATGCTGATATACAGGATCAGAAGTCACTGACGATTTATTTTTTGTTAATTTAGCCACCGTGTTAAATAAAAACCTAGGGTTGTGCTTGTTTTCTTCTATTAGTGATGAAAAGTAGGCGGATCTAGAAGTTTTTAGGGCTTTCCTGTATTTTCGAATACTATCCTTCCATGCTGTACGAAATACCTCTAATTTAGTTTTCTTAAAGTTGCGCTCCATTTTTCGGGCCGCTTTCTTTAGAGCGACTGTTGATAATCTGTTGCATCTGTTGTTCCAGCTGAATACATTTGAATATTTATAAAGCTATTTTTGCCTGCTTGAAAGGAAATTACATTGACCTCGCAGCAGTCTGTCTGGTTGGCATAAGGGTATGTTGGGGAGAGTGTTAGCATTCACATCACTGCACATGAGGAGGCAATAAGGACAATAAGCAAGACCAGAACAGGGACACAACATTACTATGATTGATTGTAGTTAGCTATCCAAGACGGACCACCTGTTAATATGCACAATGTGTTTCGTTCAAATCGGCTGTGGTGAGAGTAGATGCAACCTACTGATGCATAACATAGCTTGTAGCAATTTTTGTGGTAGAACTTTTGCACTTCTATTATTCCGACAATAAATTACTTAAATAAAAAATATCCCTTTAATGCTTCTTTACCTTGCATGAACTTTTATGTTAAATTTTTAGCAAGAAAGATTGTCCTCTGCTTTATCTTTGGAATGAATACTAAATCCAGCAACGCTAGTTCAAATCCTTGTTTTAATCCACTAATGCATATGACAGCTCCCCTAAGAACACAGCAAGGCTGTTTTTATTATTGTTGCTCTAAACAGGTGATGCGTTGATTCTGGCTATAGGGACATCTCATCACCTGGTATCTACCGGAGCGAGGGACTGAAGGACAAACGCAGCTCCGGGGTCCTATGTGAAAATAGGACTGACATACCGATTATTTCAGCTCTCAGAATGGATGATGGTATGGTGTTGTGACTAAAAAAAGAAACAAACAAAATAATGAAAGAGATTATCGAGATTATAACATGTAGCTAGTATATTTCTGCATTATGTCATATGTACGCAGTATACGCATTTAACACATTTTTTAAATGAGTGACAATATGACAGAAATGTAACATATATTACAAATATAACTACAATCTACTGGACAAAAGTAGTATTGTTTTCTAAATGACTATTGTAATAAAAACTGATCACAGAGGCCTGGACAAAGCAAAGTGAAATTACTTACTTCCTGCTCACTTTTCATTGATTCAGTAAAAAAGTCAGCTATTTCTAAACACCTGTTTTATATTTCTTCCTGAGTAACTGATTAAGCCTTGCACATAATGTCGATGACAGATCAATGGCTAATCCAATATCTTATCTGCCCATCCATTTGTCTTATCCATTGACATTGTCTGGACCTGCCAAGACATTGAGCTGGGTCGGTCAATGAGACAGGGAAAGTGCTGATTTAAAGTGTTCCACGGGTTAAATCCACAAGTCTCTTTTCATGTAATGGATGCTTGTCCGAAGCACAAAGAAGTGAAAGGATTATGCAGGAAGTGCCCTTCTCCTTGACATGACCTGCAGAAAAAGCACATTCAGCAAAGCAGCTGTTAATTACACCATCTTATTGACGGCGTGGGGCAATAGCATCGTGATAATACAGAAGCTATCAGTCAACAACACTTTGGACATTTGTTAAACCGGCAACTCTATGGTACGGAAAAGATTATATTTCATAAGATGCGTGGGACTGCTGACAAATTCTATAATGGAACACATTTTCCTGACAATAGTTCAGCAATTCATGTGTTTGTTTTTTATGTTGAATTAGAACTAGCAAAGCCCAATACTTATTATTCAGTGCATTCTGAATCACAATTCAGGCAATGTTTGCATGCGCTTTGAACTAGCCTCTTTAAATAGAAGTTTTAGCTAATAATGTATAATGTAGCTGGTAGTTGCTTGTTTAGCAGTGATTATCAAAAAGACTGCAAACTATACCGCAAGAGACAGGCTTTGCACCGCAAGATCACTTTAAAAGGCCTTATGTAGAACAGTGCATAACAATAGTATTCTGTACTTTGTTTCTCACAAACCATATAACCTGGATATTTATGAGTGATTGAATATCTGGTATTGTTTATTACTGACCAATATAAAATAAATAACAAAGATTTTGAAAAACAACGTTTTTATATATCATGCGAAATAATATTGTGCAAAATATTTATTACGGTCCACTATAACTGGTTGTTACAGACCTCAGGTTTTCATTGTATTGCAAACATCAATTTCCATTATGCACGGCCAAATTCCTCCTCCTATTCAAAGTGAAAGTTTTGCAGAATTGAATAAAAGTGAGCACTGTTTTTGTGAGTTTAGTGAGGGGATGACTGTTTTCCAGATATTCAGATCTTTGATGTCACTCTGTGAGTAACCAGTTCCTCGGGGTGTTAAAAGCATATCTATTCCTTTTTAAGAGAAAAAGCAAGTGAATGTTTTGTATATATAACTTCAAAAAACATGCAGCGACTGCAGAAAACAAGTTAGGACTTGAAAATACACCTTGGATGTGATAAGGTAAAAGTGCTTGACTTTAACCTGAATGCATAGAGAAGTGAAATTCTCAGGAATAATCTGGTCACTTTTTTCCAACTAGTAAAAGTACAGTAACTGAAGACTATCAAGCTGCATAATTAAATAAAAACCACTGAAGTATACTATAAAGGTGCTCCAAGCTATATTCTAGCTTAAGCCTGAGGCCGTATGATACATTTATGTAAACATACTTGTGTCAGATTTGTGACCCTGGACCACAAAACCAGTCATAAGGGTAATTTTTTATTGAGATTTAAACATCATCTGAAAGCTGAATAAATAAACTTTCCATTGAGTTTTTATGTATTGCGGTAGGCAGAAAACAACCAATCATAAACCAGTTACTAGGCAAGAGATCAGGGCAGGCAGCTAACTATCATAAACAAATAACAGGCCGGGTCACTAACAAAAACCAAGCCAGAATAACACAACCGAACCCATTCAGCAATGTCCACCACAGCATAAAAATAAAGACATCACAAAGAGCACAGCAAATTGAGACCATGAAGAACTCATTTGCAAAAACAGAAATCTCAGTTTTAAAATGTTCAAAAATCATGCTGAAAATTTTGCTGAAAGCCGAGCGAGGCAAAGGAGATCTTTGTTCATGCAGTGGAGATGAGGTGGAGCTTCAGTCATTTTTAACAATCCTTTTGGGCCCACTGTAGTGTGTTCTCACCAATTCAAAATAAACCAAAAATGACAATTGGAAATATATGAACTCAGTAAGCACTTCAATCAATCTTCATTATACATCTGTTTGATGGCTACCGGCTCTTGTCTTTTGTAAAGGTTGCTCTTTGATAAAGCTTTTCTCTCAGCAGTCGCCGGTAATTGACTTTATGAATGATTTCTGTTTCCCTGCTTCTCTCTTCAGAATTGACTTTATTTTCAAAGAGTCAAATATTACCTTGATAAAATGTCACTTTTGACTTTTCGAGTTATGAGTTGACATTGACGGGATCTGTTGTTGATTATTCTGTCATAGTGTATCCCTAGTTGTGTTTCTACTGGCCTGAGCAATGCTGAGAGAATAATACACATTTGAAATTAGCAGTACTTACAGATTCATTTTTGTAGAATAAACCTTGAGCTAGAAAAGCAAGACATTCAGGTTCAGCAGGTTCATTGCACAAAATATACAACTACACAAATTATATTTTATTGCATTTTATTTATTTATTTTAGGAGTAAAGATAATTTCGATTTAGAATTGGCTGTATTACTTTAAATGTCCATTATTTGCCCAAATATAACAATACCTTAAACCAGTTGGATGAACATTCTGCAAAACAAATAAGCAGCAAATAAATTGTCCAAACTACTTGTGCACTATAAATCTGAAACCATACAAGCTTTTTTGTGACAATCTTCCTCTACAGAGTCAGTGAGCTGAGTTTAAGATTATGGTCAATTTGTTTACAACTGTGACTGATAAATTAAAAATTTGACTGGTTTACAAAACCAGTCATAAGTCGCACAGGTATATTTGTAGCAATAGCCAACAATACATTGTTGGATACATGGGTCAAATTATCGATTTTTCTTTTACGCCAACAATCAGTAGGATATTAAGTAAAGATCATGTTAGATATTTTGTAAATAATGTCTCTGTTTCTCTGATGGTTTTGTTTTGTTTCTAAATGGTCTGTTGTGCCAGCACGGAAAGCTCCTCGAACCGCATGACGGGGGTTTACAGCAACAGCTTCTAAATGCAAATGCCACAATTAGAATCATTTCCAGGCATTTTATGTTTAATTAATAAAGAATGAATAATAATAATGAATGTAGAGGCCACATCTGTGCATGAAACAGCCTTTGAGTCAACATTCCAATTACTTTTGGTCCCTTGAAAAGGTCCCATGAGGGGTGGGGGGATGTGGGCTGCATATTAACCTTTTAAACTTTGACCCACCGATGGGTCTAATATTGCATCATCAAATCTAAGTTGTGGAGCACAAAACAAGACATGGTATCTTAATAGTTTTCAAATTTATATATTGCATATGTTTCATATGTTACAATTTAACATTTATGTTACATAAAATAACATAAAATACAATTCCCAAAACCTCTCCCCCTGTGAAAATCATACGAAAAATATTCAATTTCATATCACAAAAACTAACAAAACATAGTGTGTTTTTTGAATGTGTCTTTTAAATGTGTCAAATGAAAACTCTCACTTCCAACAATATCACTGTTTCACCAGTTTTATATTTTATAGTACCATAACAAAGAATGATTATTAAATTATTGTTGAATTGTTCAGATTTAGAGGGGGTTTATCAATTTACCATAGGGCACTTTTAAATGCAGGTAAAAAAATGCAAAATATGCACCAGCTGAAGAGGTTAAGGAGCTGTAATTCTTAAACCCTTCTTCTAATCTAAATGTGGATACCCTCAAATTGAATATGAAGGTGTGCACTTTAAGCTCATATTCATTGTGTAATTGTAGCTTAAATAAACAAAATTGTAACTGTATCCCCGATACCCATCCATGGCACCACCCATGGCCCAAGCAATGACTCTTATGTGATTATGTGACTCTGAATGATTTTATGTTGTATTCATAATCAGTCTTCCCTATAATGCCAACATTTTAGGAAAGGAAATAATGTATAAACAATACACCAAAATGAATGTTAGTAGTTAAAAACTATTTTTAAAATGATGGAGGACAAAAACATTTAGACTTGTCTTATTGTCTCATACACTGGCTGTGCAGACAGCAAAGGTCGCACAGGTTGTTTTGTAAGTACAAGCTAAATGTGAATCAGGATTGCAATTCTTGGGTGCGATGTGTGTAGCGCCAAGAGCACAGTGGGATGAGAGTCTGACAACCCGGTATAAATGACACAACATCAAACACCCTCACATATCCAATGTCCCTCTGGATTCGGAGAAAAAAAGGGAGGACGTTCATTAAGGGGCCTGAATGTGTGCTTGCTGCAATGTCTTTCTTCATCAAAGACACTGCTTTCTCTCTGAATATTGGTTGCGGAGAGCAGAAACCAGCACATCTTTTATTAGGATAGAAAAAACTCTTATTCCACACTTTAAATTTTAAAGGACAGAACTAGAAGGTCAGCAAAAAAGTTGCATTTTTCAGTCAAGTGTTAGCAGGGTCATGCACACTGACCATTAGAGAACAGACAGAGCTGCTTTGATCTTATTATGTTTCACATTTACTGCAGTGCAATTTATAGTCTGAGGAGCAGAACTAAATGTATTCCTTGGTGCATTATCAAACCTTATTTAGAATGCATTGCTTGCTGAGAAGTATAATGATAACTCCAGGACACTCACTGTGTTGAATGCTACTAGATTCACCATTATTGAAATTTACACGACCAGAGCCCTTGAGCAATCGGTACATGATCCTCTTTAGATTTAGATCCCAATTAAAATTTGCCCTCCAACCTCCTCCAAGGCAAACAGGGTTTACGTAATGTAAGACTAAATCTAAATTGAATTGAATACAGAGTATAAAATCTACCTTTAGACACTACTAAATTGCAATTGTAATGGGATTTATTTTAATGGAAGCACTTTAAAATATGTGTCTTTAATTAATATGTACGTACATTAGAAAAACATAAATACAGTGTATCTATTGCGTACATGTGAAGAGTTCAGATGCAAAAGCCTCTAAGTGACACTTTTCTTCTAAAATGATTATTTTTATCAGGCTCCGATGTTTATATGAGAAGTTATTTCACTTTAATGACATAGAGGACATATTTATTGCCATTAAAGTGAAATCACTGAACGTAAACCCAGGAGACTGATAAAAACAAATTTTCAAAGAAAATTTCAAACAGCACTTAAAAGCTTTTGCATCAGAACTCTTAATGTGTTATTACAACCCAGTCTCAAGGCAGTTCGTGGCATAGACACGAAAATTGGAATCTATTAATTTGTGTTAATGGACACGAATATCCCAATTTTTCTTGTCAGTGAGCACAACCTTTTTTAATGTCACTCAGCAGACTTTCTTTTTGTGTCACTCAGCACAACTTTCAATACACAGACTGCATGTGTATTTACATTAATATATTTACAACCTGATATCAAAAGAGGTAGTACATATTTTTTTGTGATAATTTTTTTATTGAAGAACATAATCCTCATAGATAAAACTAACACACACACACACACCAGGGTTTGCAAACATGAAAAGCATAGAAAAGAAAGAAAAGAAAGAAAAAAAAACAAGAGAGAAAAAAATGTAAAAAGGAGAAAATGTTAAGAAGAGAGAAGAAAAACAACACTAGTTATACATAGTTGAAAGAGGTTGTACATATTTTAGGATGTGGCTAACCAACACATCACTTAACCCCAAACCCTAAAATCACAGCCGCAAAGGCTAATTTAGCTAAATAACAAAACATACCAATGAGATCATAGGAAATAGGAAATCACACGAATGAGCCACCTTGTAGAATTCCAATCAGATTGCGTTGATACAGTATATATTTATACATATGAAAGATGTGGCATGTTAAAATACATTAGATTGAAAGTCGTGCTGGATGACACGAAAAAAAGTCGCCCTGACTGACAAGAAAAAAGGGGAATTTTGTGTCAGTAAACACGAATTAATAGATTACAGTTTGTGACAATGTCACGAATTCTCGTGAGACTGTGTTGGTTATTGATGTTACCTACATATCTCTTTGCAATTCAACACTCTTCCCTATGATTAGACTTAAGCCCAATATAAAATGACACTGTTCACTAGAGATAAATTAAAAAGAACCGATTTTGGCTGCACCGTTAGACAAAAATGTAATTTTACAGGTAATGGTCTGTATTATTTTATAGAAATTTTCCTTGCTGTAATAAAAAAATGATACTATTAAAATAACAAGAAATTAACCATTATTTAATATTACAGAAATATTATGTTGTTTAAAAGCAATTATAGTATTTTTACAGTTCCCAAAATAATAATTAACATAAATTAACATATTAAAATAATAACAATAAAAATAATTTTCAGATTTTCTCTGTAAAAAATATTTAAAATTGCAACTGCTATGTCATTAAATGCAGTTGAAGGTAATTATGCATTTAGGGTATTTTACAGGTCAACTGGTTCTACAGACACAAATGTAATTTATTTTGACATTTATTTTTGTTCTCACCTAAACAATAAACAACTTTGCATTTTGAATGCAAATTAAATATAGTAAACCGTAGTAAAACTGCTAGATCCTATATTGTTTTTGAAACTTTGCCTAACATATTAAATATAAAAATGAAGTATTTACGTGTGCAACGGTTATCAATTCACTATAGCTAATACAACATATATTAACAATACGTAATAATTTATATAATATATTACAGTAAGACAGTATTTTTAACTGAAACAACAATATTGTAATTCATCTTCAATCAAACTTATAACTCTCCTTTTAGGCATATATATTTTAGTTGTGTGTGTGAGACTTCCATCATCCAATCAGACGGCACAAATTCAAATTTGGCGCCACTTGCGTCGTAACGACTGTGAGTGACGGTCACGGTACTAGTGAGAGCAGCAGAGCCAGAGCGGGAGTTTTCAAACTCCAGTGGATTACTATGGAAGCCAGGCAGGCACTGCGGGAAACATCTCCTGAGAACAGCCGTGAGCAGTAGCGTTCAGTGAAGAAATGGAAACATATGACAAGTACATTTAAAAGCGCCAATCCTTTCAAAACTGTGAGGAAAACAACGTGCCTTTAGCGCCTGCTTCACTACTTGTCACCATGTCAGTCAGAGCAACCAACCACCGGATGAGTTAAGCGTTTTATAAAAGCATTTAAACAATGATTTTATTCTTTATGTCGTGTGCTGCATTTTTTTTTGTCTTAAAGCTAATTGTTAGCATTCTTCTGATAAACGTGGAGGCCTAATGTTACTGTAATGTTAGCTAAGGAGTAATGTTAACGTTAGTAACATACCTGCCAACTTTTCAAAAAACCTTGGAGTGAGACTTTGTCAGGGGTGATCAAAATTATGCCGCGCATGCAGCCACACAAGTTGGTGGCTCAGATATCAGAGAATTGGAATTAATTTGATGTTGTACCCTGCATTCTGGTGGTTTGTGGGGAGGCCCAAAACTGTTGATAGGGGCAGCCTACTGGAGATGGAAAATATTGGTTACATTCTGTGAAGCAGATATAGCTGAAGGTCCACCCCCAGGAAATTTTGGATTAAGTAGATGTGATTTCCTGCATTCTAGTGGATTTTTGGGTGGTCTGCTAAATATGTGCAATACCTGAACTTATTCTGATTCATGTTCGGCATAATGACTTGTAGGGCTTCTAGACTTGAGCTGAACACTTAACCAGAAAACTATTGTTGTGCCTAAATGACTGCCTATGTACCACAATAAAGCCTTATTCATAGACCAGTGTTTAAGATTTGACCTAGGTAGGTTGATTGATATTTTGATTAGAATGGTATTAAACTAATTCTTAACTGAAACCTAGCCTATATTGTGAATAATTGTATTCTTAAGAGCTCTTGATGATTCATGTTCAGCCAAAAACGACACAAGATTAGTAAGGGAGGGACATTATTCTTCAATCAAAGCCTCCCACCACATGGTCCATCAGAAACAAATAAAGTGCAACAAATAAAGTGCTTAAACAGTACAACTTTTTCAAGAAATAAAACAGATGTATGCATTACAAAAATAACTAAAATGAGGCATAATCAGTATCAGATGCAGATCAGAAGCTGGGTAAAGTCCTTGTCTATGACGTGTGGGCATGGTTATACTGGCCTGTGGCCTTCTTGGAGGCCTTGATGATATCTGTGGGGGACTCCCATTTGAAGCAGGGCTCCAGATTGGCTCCAGATCTTTATGGTCATTATTGATGACAGGGTGCCAGCCAATGCTAGGCTGTTTCTTCTCTTGGTTTTGTTCAGTCCCACAACTGAAAACACCCTCTCAGCATCTGCGTTTGCATGGGGCAACATCAGGACTAGTTTGGCGACGGCAGCAAGCCTCTCGAATTCTTTGGCTCCTGTCACCTATGAAAAATGCACCAAGAACACAATGGAAAAACATACCTTGATTTTTAATTGATTACTACTGTAATTATACTGTAGGTTGATCCATTAACAAAGTAAAGATAAAAACATGCATAATTTGCAACATGCATGACACATACACTCACCTAAAGGATTATAAGGAACACCTGTTCAATTTCTCATTAATGCAATTATCTAATCAACCAATCACATGGCAGTTGCTTCAATGCATTTAGGGGTGTGGTCCTGGTCAAGACAATCTCCTGAACTCCAAACTGAATGTCAGAATGGGAAAGAAAGGTGATTTAAGCAATTTTGAGCGTGGCATGGTTGTTGGTGCCAGACGGGCCGGTCTGAGTATTTCACAATCTGCTCAGTTACTGGGATTTTCACGCACAACCATTTCTAGGGTTTACAAAGAATGGTGTGAAAAGGGAAAAACATCCAGTATGCGGCAGTCCTGTGGGCGAAAATGCCTTGTTGATGCTAGAGGTCAGAGGAGAATGGGCCGACTGATTCAAGCTGATAGAAGAGCAACTTTGACTGAAATAACCACTCGTTACAACCGAGGTATGCAGCAAAGCATTTGTGAAGCCACAACACGCACAACCTTGAGGCAGATGGGCTACAACAGCAGAAGACCCCACCGGGTACCACTCATCTCCACTACAAATAGGAAAAAGAGGCTACAATTTGCACGAGCTCACCAAAATTGGACAGTTGAAGACTGGAAAAATGTTGCCTGGTCTGATGAGTCTCGATTTCTGTTGAGACATTCAAATGGTAGAGTCAGAATTTGGCGTAAACAGAATGAGAACATGGATCCATCATGCCTTGTTACCACTGTGCAGGCTGGTGGTGGTGGTGTAATGGTGTGGGGGATGTTTTCTTGGCACACTTTAGGCCCCTTAGTGCCAATTGGGCATCGTTTAAATGCCACGGCCTACCTGAGCATTGTTTCTGACCATGTCCATCCCTTTATGACCACCATGTACCCATCCTCTAATGGCTACTTCCAGCAGGATAATGCACCATGTCACAAAGCTCGAATCATTTCAAATTGGTTTCTTGAACATGACAATGAGTTCACTGTACTAGAATGGCCCCCACAGTCACCAGATCTCAACCCGATAGAACATCTTTGGGATGTGGTGGAACGGGAGCTTCGTGCCCTGGATGTGCATCCCACAAATCTCCATCAACTGCAAGATGCTATCCTATCAATATGGGCCAACATTTCTAAAGAATGCTTTCAGCACCTTGTTGAATCAATGCCACGTAGAATTAAGGCAGTTCTGAAGGCGAAAGGGGGTCAAACACCGTATTAGTATGGTGTTCCTAATAATCCTTTAGGTGAGTGTATATGCATGCAACAATTTTTAAGCAACAGATGTAGCCAAGCCACACCTGCCAAAAGGAAAGACAAAAAAATGTTTACTTTATGTTTCCGTGTTGCCATTTCAGCCCAGAAGCTTTCCATTTCAGTTTCGTCCTGCAGGGATATCATTGGCATGGTCTGATGATTTAGAAACTCCTCACCCAGAAGGTCATGCTCCTCTGGCCCATGGTATGGGAGGAGATGGGGAAACCTATTTATGAAAGTAGAGTTACAAGTTGTTAAGTTTTAGGTATATTGTCATCAACCAGCAGCAGTTCTTACGCATCTTTGAGGAGAAGCCACATAAGAACAGCTCATGTGTAGTTTAGGAGTGAACATACCTCATCATAAAACGCAGGGTATTTTAGCTGATTGTAAGTCTGTCCTGTCTCCTGCTCTCTCTGTCCTGTGTGTTGCTCCTTTGATTGTCCTATCATTTCTATCAGTCGTTCTGGCTGTTCTGCCAGTGTGTTTGTCTGTCTTCTCTCACTTGGCAGGTACTTTAAATAAAATAAAAGGTTTCGCTTTTGTCCTGGCAAAGGTCTCTTACGGGACATCTTTGAAACCTTAAAGAATTTATGGTCATGTTGGTTTAATAACTCTACTCTCAGTTACAAAAACATGCCTACTTCTATTGCACAAATTTCCTGTATTTATGTTAAATTCTTTGGAATACATTTTACCTGTTCGAAGTGCTGTTTGGTCCTACAGATGAGAAAAAGTCTACAAACAAAGTCCTTTTCTTTGGCCTGTTAATAAAAAGATAAATGCCATGTGAGTAAATAAACAATGCTTTGAGCTGATGTTTTGAGCATGCAGTATATCACGAAGTTAAAAAGGTGCTCTCCTGCTGCTTGTTATGACAGCCGAGTTTACATTCACCACACTAAATCATGTTCACAGACACACGCACAAACAAATAATTTATTTCAAGATTTAAAGTTTAAGAGAGTGAGTACTCAAATGGACGACATTTCATTGTTACATACCTAGTCTCAGACTCATCATCAGACTTCTCGAGGTGGTACTTTCTCTCGTTGTCTTTCGTGGTATCTCTTCTTCTGTCGCTAACTTCGGGGTGCAGCCAGCCATCTACCGTCGGGGAGTTTGAAAAGGAACGAACGCGTCTCGGACCAAGATCGTTTTTTTTGCGTGAGTACTTGGATGTAGAGATCTGCATTCCCGCGGGAACTGCGGGACCCGACCAGATTTCTTGCGACGCGGGATACATTTCCGAATAAAATGCGGTAGCGGTCGGGAACTTTGGTGTGATTTGAACGGGAGCGGGCGGTCTAAAACATCCCGTTCCCGTCGTCCTTTCAGAACAACATGTCTGCACTCATTCTTATCAACCACCAGTACAGTCTGCACTTAAGACTATTGTGCACGCGCTGCAAACATGGACCGTGCTTTCTGCGTAATGCATTTTTTTTGCAAGGTCCGTGCACGCAGCATTTGCATAACGATCCTCAGAGCGGGCTGTACCGAATAAAGATGGCAGCGCAAAGTGCGGATGCGCTGTCTTTGAAGGATGTTCAACATGGACTGGAAAACGGTCAGTTTACTGCTAAGAAACCCACGTCAGGCAAGTCTGATGTATGGGAGTCTTTTTCGTGTGTTATAGACGCAGATGGAAAAAATACCCTTTGTGCGATATGATAAATGCCTAAAAGTTTTACCGTTCAGCAGTCACATGACTGGAACCTATGGAGACAGAACAGTCTCAATAATAATACATTTACAAAACACCATTCATAAATTCACAGCACAATTCACATTCACAAAATCAGATTCGTAAATTCAAAACACAATTCATAAATTCACAAACATTTTCCCCAAATGATCACACAAATATATCTCGCAGAAATAAATTCAGAATGTTTTCACAAATATGTATATATCATGTTCTTGAATTACTTTCCAATAAACATTTGTGAATGTTGTTACATGTATTTATGGATTGGTGAATCTGCATTTGCAAATCGTCACACGTATGTGGATTGCTTTGAATTTGTGTGTGGTATTTTTGAGACTGTCCTGCCACGGTGAGATTCAAGCGTAACTTTTTTTAAGGATGGCCTGTTCAGCCAATCGCGTTGAGCTTTTGATCCACCAACCAAAACGCTCCTTACTGAAGTGACTCGAGAAGCTCGACGCTGCACAGTTTTGTGCAGTGTGCCTGCATCGGTTCAAAAACAGAGAGGGGAGAGAAGAGCACACTCAACAGGTAAGTAAAGTTTACTTTTTATACCTGATGCCACTCTATATCTCATAAAATATTCATAAAGCTTGTTTTTGTTACTGAGCTGGCGGTGTTGAATTGAAGGTGAACATGTTTGAACTGGTGTTTGTAAGAAGACTGTTGCAGTTACCAGAGCCTTTAAATTTCAGTCGCCACAAACTTTGCTCTTGCGGTTCACGTAATAAAACATTTAAACAGATGTTGACACGTATGCCTGAGCGATAAAATAAGAGTAATTTTAAATATTGTAGTTGGGGCTCGGGGGCGTTGGATCCTCTGCTGTTATATTTTAAATGCTGGCAATGTTTTACCTCTTCAGGATGTCATCGCGATTCGCAAGACAAAGCATATTTAAAGCTTTGATATGTTAATGAAAGAAGGGAAATGGCGTGGAATATGACTTGTGGTGATAGATAGTTTCAAATATTGAATTTCAGCACCAAAGCACATTTATTTCAGTATTTTTCGACCACATTTGTTGCTGAAATGACTGCATTTCTTGTCTTTTTAACATATTAGTTGATCTCTCACATCCAGTAGTAGTCAGCTTTAGTTAATGTGTATTGGTAGATAATAGCTACTTAGATTTATATGTTCTAACTGCAGTTAACTATACTAACAATAAACTTAGATACATTGATGAATTTAAACTGTGCCACACAACTTAAACCTCTGACACATTGTTCTCTCTCCTTAATAGGAGCTGATAGAAAAGTCTAAGCAAGAGATTTTCCTGTAGTCATGCAGTCTCAAGTTTCAGTTGTGGTGGGTGTTGTTATTATTTATTTAATACAGGCAAATAATACAACAAACACTACACATGTACAGTAGGACCGATTATTATTTCGTTATTGTTATTATTAAGCAGGTAGTCTGTTACAGAGACTGAAATGACATAAGCTT
>NW_026634444.1:66058-80804 GCF_024868665.1 Triplophysa rosa
TCGTCATGTCAAAATATGTGTTCGTCGCGTGAACTACGTGCAATCACGTATCATGTCAAAATACGTGCCTGCTTTAGATGTGTCCAGAGGGTTTATTATAAAAGAGGTGCTCGCGTTTGCTAGATACTCGCTTAGTCTCGTGTGTAATTATAGTTAAGTGTTAAGAGAGTGTCTTACGAGTATGCTGTGAATGCGAGCGTCGCTTGAGACGCGACTAAAACATATTTTTGACATTACGAGCCACACAAATGACGGGCTACATACATGGTTTGATGAGCTTCGCATTCGTGCCTCCCCGGAAGAGAAGTCACGGATCGTCACTGAAAGTATATATTTTGCCAGCTTTCTCAGATTTATGTATCAGTGCATTTAATGTGTTAATATTTAGAATTGGCTGCAAATACTGTAGCTTCAGGGGTTTGCTCAAACAGACTGTCAAAGTGTGGCGACTGAAATTTAAAGGCTCTGGTAACTGCAACAGTCTTCTTACAAACACCAGTTCAAAAATGTTTACCTTCAATTCAACACCTCCAGCTCAGTAACAAAAACAAGCTTTATGAATATTTTATGAGATATAGAGTGGCATCAGGTATAAAAAGTAAACTTTACTTACTTGTTGAGTGTGCTCTTGCGTCCCTCTCTGTTTTTGAACCGATGCAGGCACACTGCACAGAACTGTGCAGCGTCGAGCTTCTCAAGTCACTTCAGTAAGGAGCGTTTTGATTGGTGGATCAAAAGCTCAACGCGATTGGCTGAACAGGCCAACCTTAAAAAAAAGTTACGCTTGAATCTCACCGTGGCAGGACAGTCTCAAAAATACCACACACAAATTCAAAGCAATCCACACACGTGTGACGATTTGCAAATGCAGATTCACCAATCCATAAATACATGTAACAACATTCACAAATGTTTATTGGAAAGTAATTCAAGAACATGATATATACATATTTGTGAAAACATTCTGAATTTATTTCTGCGAGATATATTTGTGTGAGCATTTGGGGAAAATGTTTGTGAATTTATGAATTGTGTTTTGAATTTACGAATCTGATTTTGTGAATGTGAATTGTGCTGTGAATTTATGAATTGTGTTTTGTAAATGTATTATTATTGAGACTGTTCTGTCTCCATAGGAACCTCAGGTTTAAGGCGGCACTCATGCCTCACAAAGTGGCAAACCAAACTGACATTTACTAAGTCTACACTGTAAAAAAAGTAATACCTAGATAACTTATAAAAAGTGAGGCAAGTGGCTGCATTGGATGTTTTAAGTTGAGTCAACTTGCAGCCTTTTTTAAGTATAATAAGCACTGTAACATTACCTAATACAAACGCAACAAAATCAAGTTGAGTTAACTAATAGTACTAGTATTACTCAGTTAGATAAACCTAATTTTCTTGATACAGGTAACTTACTTATGGGTTGCTACAAGTAACCTGTACTCATTTTAATGAGGTTTTATGAACTTTATGTTCTTAGTCAAATTTACCTAATCATATGTGAATAAACATTTTAATTGAGTCCTGGCTATAACCTCAGAAAAGAAATCTAAATGTCTATATTCTAGGCACTTCAATGATTAACTTTACATAAACAGACTTTGTCAATAACAATTACAAATTCAATTGAAGAAGAAAGAGATGGGAAGATAGATTGAAGACAATAACATTTATTCAATGTAAATTGTAACTGTGAATAAAAAACAGCCAATAAATGTGGTCACACATGTACACAATAATATAAAACAAACACGTTATACAGGTGCTGGTCATATAATTAGAATATCATCAAAAAGTTGATTTATTTCACTAATTCCATTCAAAAAGTGAAACTTGTATATTATATTCATTCATTACACACAAACTGATATATTTCAAATGTTTATTTCTTTTAATTTGATGATTATAACTGACAACTAATGAAAATCCCAAATTCAGTATCTCAGAAAATTAGAATATTACTTAAAACCAATACAAAGAAAGGATTTTTAGAAATCTTGGCCACCTGAAAAGAATGAACATGAAAAGTATGAGCATGTACAGCACTCAATACTTAGTTGGGGCTCCTTTTGCCTGAATTACTGCATGGAGTCGATCAGTCTGTGGCACTGCTCAGGTGTTATGAGAGCCCAGGTTGCTCTGATAGTGGCCTTCAGCTCTTCTGCATTGTTGGGTCTGGCATATCGCATCTTCCTCTTCACAATACCCCATAGATTTTCTATGGGGTTAAGGTCAGGCGAGTTTGCTGGCCAATTGAGAACAGGGATACCATGGTCCTTAAACCAGGTACTGGTAGCTTTGGTACTGGTAGCTTTGGCACTGTGTGCAGGTGCCAAGTCCTGTTGGAAAATGAAATCTGCATCTCCATAAAGTTGGTGATATGACCAGCACCTGTAAGTGTAATTTCAACCTGTTCTGAACAGTAAAGTGAAATATCCAAACTGCCCAATCTGCAATGTTTAGATAAAGGTAAATGTGAGCCATAAAAATCACATTGTATCACACTGGAACTGCAATGTCAAAAATTATTACAGTATTTCTATATTTCGAACAACTATTATTATTTAAGAACTCCCAAATTGTGCACAGAACACTGTTGAGTTGAGTATACTGTATACCTCATGAGGTAATGATCGGCACAGAACACAGTCCAAAATCCACATTAATTAAGGCACAGAACAATGAACACAAAAGGAAAATAACCATGGAAATTATATTACCTGAGCAACTTGTACCCGTCAAATGAGTCTTAAGGTCAAGAACAAACAAAAAAAGAAAGAAAATGTTTAAGTTGGTATTTGGTAAACTCACCTACCAAAGTGATTGCATTTTTCCAAATGATTGCAAACAATGCCAGATGCCATTGAGAAATCATCTAAGACAATTTGGTGAGGAGATTTGTATACTTGGATGAATACTTGATGTCTTAGGACGCATGGGGTCCAATCCCACAAACAGCCTCTGATATATCTCAAAAGTATACACCAGTTTTGAGGGATACTTGAGGTCGAGGGCATAGGTAAGTCCAAACAGGAGGCAGCATGCTTTCGACAGGTTTGGCACACCTTTGACCACGGGCTGTCCTTCTATGATAATCCCAATCGTGTCGGGCTGATGGCACATTTAATTGACCTTTCTCCAATTTAATTTTTATAATACACTTTTTAAAGCCTGGTAGTTTTTAATTGTACAGTATATTTAACTAGATTAAGGATTTTAGTCATCACATGTCAGGATCTTAAATTATCACAGAAAAAAGTTGAGAAAACGTTAGTGGCAACTGACAGCCTTGATAATAAGAAACTGCTCTATTTGGTGATTTTTACTCTTTGTTGTAGGTACACTGAAAAAAAGGATTTTTTGGACCTGTAAATATTATTTCAATTATCTATATAAATTCTACAAAAAAATACAAATTCTGTGTTTTTACTTTAAAATAGCAGTTTTTCATGTAGTACATACTTGGTGATTGTTTGTAATTATGTGTCCTCAGTTTTGTATGTAAATTTAATCCTTGGATCCAAGTAATATTCACTAAACCAGTTCATTGGCTTAATTAGTTGATTTTCCAAGTAAAATGTAATTGGGTGACATCAGTGAATCTGGCAACCTTCTCTGCATTCGGGGAATGACGTCAAAGCCTGTCCCCACATTTGAGCGGTCTTTCGTCAGACAGGTGCTATACGCCCATGGTCCACATTTCAATTAACTTTAGGCTGGCGGACTTTGTTGAGTGAGACGGGGTCGGGGAAGAACGTGAATATGGAACCATGAAGGTAATTTTTAAGCGAAACAAACTTTGTACGTTCCTGTTGGCTCTCACCTAAAGTTTCTCAGTTTCTCCGCACTGAAAGCAGCGGCGGCTGGGCGCTAGCAAATAGTGTATTTTCCTGCTAGCTAGCTAACTAACGTTGCTGGCACGAGGTATGTCCTTTTCGCCTAGAAAGGCCTAATTACTTGAAGTCGTGGTTTTATCAAAGCTAGATGTGGTAAAGATGCTGCTGGCTGGAACGAGTGAATTTCATTGTTATATGATACGCGTTTTACAGAAAAAAGGAAAAGTTGCTGCTGCTTGTCAATATATTTCGGTTTTCATTTGGACTACAAAAACAAGACACCTGGCCATACAGGTAATATTTTAAAATAATATACACTTTTTTATTTTTTACAGAATACAGACATTTTTTTTTTACAGAATATAGGACCTTCTGACTGCTAATTTAGACTCCACGGCTGACACAAGGTAAGGTCAAATTAGTTATCATTAGGTTTAACTTGTGACATAATGTCTTTGTGTGGCTGTTTGGTTTAATTTTGAGATGTTTAATTTGTATGTTTCTGGTGCCACAGCATGAGATGGACGTGTAAGATATGTAGCTTTGAGTCAGAGAAGAGTTTGGGATTGTTAAAACACTACAGACTAAAGCATGGAAATGGTGGTCGCAGCCAGTCAGTCCCTTGTCTTCACACTGATTGCCCTTGCTCCTTTAAAACATTTAATTCCCTTCAGACCCATTTGTCTCGACACCATGTGGAGATGGTCACACAAAGCGGACCTCTTTCATTTACGTGTCTACTTTGCTGCTCTGGTTTTTTTTATTCAGAGAAGCAGTATTTTGAGCATCTTGGCAGCCACTTAAGGAAGTCTGAAGCAGTTGCATGTGTCTTCAAAAACTGCAACTTCAGTACAAATATTTATTCCACCTTTGCTACACATAGACACAGAAAACACCAGTCACACACCCTTGAAGATTTTAAAACTGAAGTATTAAAAAGCCAACCTTATGAACCCATGTTTGCTCAGGATGAGACCTGTGTGGAAGAGAGCTTAGAGCTTTGGGATGGGGAACCACAGGAGTTGTCTCAAGATATAAAGGAGAAATTTGGCCATCTCTTTTTAAAGTTGGAAAGCATGTTCAATGTTCCAAACAAATGCATTGATGAAATAGTAGATGAGCTTCAGTTTATATCCACATCTGCATCTGGTCCACTTTTAAGAGATGTGGTGGTGTCCACCTTGAAAAGCCATAATTGTGATCTGGATCCAGCCATTATCTCAGATTTAGTGAAAAATATTTGTGAGACACACCCTATAAGTACTGCCTTGGGGACAAGGTGGCCCTTTCACAACTTCATACAAGAGAAGAGAATTCATGAAGAAGCATTTTTCAGTTGTTCAACCAGAAGAACACATACTTGATAAAAAAGAGGGCAGAACCTTCCAATATGTCCCAATATTGCCCTCCTTGGTGCAGGTCCTAAGTAAGTCTTTTCAAGAAAACACATTTGAAGGTGAAAACAAATCTGAAAATGACTTTTAAGTACCAGACATTTCGTGATGGATCTCACTATCAAAAAAATGAGTTTTTCTCTGTAGAGGAGAACAGAGTGAGTCTCATCCTGTACATTGATGACTTTGAGGTATGTAATCCTCTTGAGACATCTCGAAAAAAGCACAAAGTCACAGCTGTCTATTGGGTGTTGGGAAACATTCCAGTGCAGTTACGTTCCACATTGACATCAATCTACCTTGCAATTCTGTGTAAGGCTGAAGACACCAAGCAGTTTGGATTCCAGCGAGTTTTAGAGCCACTGTTAACAGATATCCAAAGCTTGGAGAAAGATGGTGTTTTTGTTCCAGCGTTAGGGAAAGCCATTAAAGCGACTGTGGTCAGTGTGGTGGCAGATAATTTGGGGGCGCACTCTGTGGCATGTGGCAGGGGTACAGATCCAGGATCAGCGTTGCCATGGCAACCGGCCCAGCAGCTCCCGCTGATTGAACACACCTGGAGGCAATGAGCTGCCAGGCATATAAACCACAGTCACAGCGCACTGGAAGCTTGTTCTCCGGAGCTAATGTTGTGTCTTTTCTACTCCTCCAGAGTCCAGTGGCTAACCAGACAGACGATTTGAATGCACAACGAGAGCACCGTTACCCCAGCACTATCTTTGGACACCCGGGACTTCACACCAACACGTTTGACTTTCACGGTTGTCAATAAACTGCCCTCCGGGGATCTGAATATCTGCTGTCTTGTGTCTGTGCTCTCTCTTACCACCCCACAGGCAGGATTTGTCGAAAGCTTTGCAGGGTCATACGTCTGCCGGTTTTGTGTTGGGGAGCGATCAAAGTTTCAGTCCGATGAAGTGAGATCTGGGTCTTTTCATAAAAGAACCAAAGATCAGCATACACTGCATGTGCAGACAGCTGTGTCTAGTCCAGATCACACTCCTTGTTATAGTGTAAAAAAACAGTGTGCATTGTCAGAAAAACTTGAACATTTTCATGTGACATCTGGTTACTCTCCAGATGTTTTACATGATCTGCTAGAGGACATTGTTCCAGTGGAACTGGCTTTGGCATTTGATAACTTGATCAAGAAAAAATATTTTTCTCTCATGGAATTGAATGATGCCATTTGCAATTTCCCATACAAGTGGAGTGATAAAACAAATCGCCCTCATCTCATTCCTGCTAACTGTCAAACCATCACTTGCAGTCACAAAAACAACAGACGTCTCTTTAGATGTGCTTAAGGATGAGCTAAAAGACCTGGTGAAATGCAGATTCCCTGCTGTTACGGCTGTGCATGTTGCCAATAATGTGTGCAGTTTAGGCACCAACTATGCAGTGGGAATGTTGTTGTGTTGTGGTTCTACTGCAGGACTGCCTGACTTTTCTGAAGTGTTGCAGATACTGGTGATTTGTAACAAACTGACTTTTTTTGTGAGACAACAAAATACATGGTGCAATGAACACCTGAGGAGTTATGAGCTGGAGAACACAGGGAGTGTGCAGTTACTTGAGCAAAAAGAGCTTAAAGATTTTTATCCTTTGGCTCCATACACCCTTGCAGGAAGACGCCTGACAACTTTGAAGCACCACATTTGCCTATCCTTTTAAGTATGAGGTGAGAAGCTTGTGAATAAATGTCTGTGCATTTCTCTTCTCTGTTGTTGCAGCTTCTTCCTGTTGATATGGCACCCTCAGCGAAACTGCGGATCATTTTTGGGGAGGATGATGTCCGCAAACTACTTTTACCTGCAAGCATCCCAAGCACACTTCAGCACCTCACTGATGTTCTTCGAGAGACATTTGATATTGCAGGACCATTCACTGTTATGTACCAGGACATGGATTTCGATGGTCAGTTCTTCACTTTGACCTCGATTGAGGAAGTAAAAGATAAAGTTAACCTCAAAGTAGTAAAAAGTGAACCAGTGATCTTGACTCTCAGTCCTGTGGACATGTCAGAAGTCGAATCTCCAGTTCCACTATCTACGGAAGCAAGCTCCTCATCTGGATGCGACACAATCCTGCTTTCCTCCCCAGATGAGAGTGGACCATCCTACAGGTCTAAGCCATGGCCATTTAAGTTTGAAATACCAGTCTTTTCTTATGATGTAGACCTTGCACTGGATGCAGGAAAGCAAGCTTATGAAAATGATGGCACACTTTTGAACAACCCAAGAGTAACTACTACTGTTCTTGAGAAGCTCGCAGAGACTATATTTGGCTTCACAGCATATCCAACTGGTGTCCAGATTTTAGCTGTTGCTGAAGCCTTGGTAGAAAAATACCCATGCCTCAAAGAGCCAGGGTCTTTTAGTGGCCTATATGGTTGGCAACAGAGGATAAAGTATAAAATGGGCAACTACAGGGCAAAGTTAAGAAGTCGCCAAATACCCATTCCAGAGCTCGAGGTGAACACACTGAAGAGACGATGCTCCAGTGAAGAGGGTTCACTTAAAGGTTTTAAAAGGCCAAAAAAAAGCTGAAGTCAACTATCTGCCACCACTGCCATTTGGTGAGACTGAGGAAACCTTGGAGAAGGAGAGACTAAATTTGCTGAAGGAAATAAAGAAGAAGAACAATGAAAGGGCAATTAATGAGAAAATGGAGAAGTCTTTCGCTATGAGAAGAACAGAGGTTGTCAAGGATTGCCCCACAATCAAAGACCTCTTGGAGAGATGGCCTTCTCTGTTCTGTGAAAATCAGGTAAATCCAGTTCTTGTTCATGCAGCAACTAAGTGTATGTGAGATCTCATGAGTCATCTTTAACAGGATTTTGTGTTTTTATCTCTAATTTCAGATCAAAGAGGAGTTTAAACGAATAACCACGATGCATCTGGAGCGAACCTTTTTGTCCAGGTGGACGGTACAGCACCAAACTCCTGGAGATATTTCGGAGGAAGGGCGGGACTGCAGGGACCAAAATAAAACCAATGTTGGACTCACTGAATGAGGTAACATTTTAAAGTGTTTTAATTACATAATCTAATGATGAGGTCATACACACTGAGAATCTATCACTCTTTTATTTAATCTGATCAGTGTCTGTGTTGGCCTGAAACTGTTCTTCTTATCCTGTCACTGTGGCCACAATTAACAATTTATGCACATGATTTTCTCCAAGTGTATACAAACCTGTCGTCTCTCCCTTAATATGTGCTCAAAAGAAGAGAGATTTACAGTTTTCAAAGTGACCCTCTGAGTGTAGTGAGACCCCTCCTACTGCCCATAGACTCCAATACAATAATTTCCCAAAATATTACGGTTGTGTGTGGGAATTCCTGTCCTTGCCTGGTTTATGTGATAGGAGGTACTGTTATGTTGCGAAACAATCATTTGCAGGTCCAGTGATGAGGCAGAAATCTTCTCTCACTGGGCAGAGACAGAGTTTCTGGACCCACAGATTACGACATGCACTAGACATTGACTCTTGTCTCAACACGCATTAAGAAATTCATGATAAGTTGCACACTTCACAACGTTAGAATGCAGTTGCAGGCTTACATTCCCCATGGGTAACTTTCTGTTTACATCTGTATGTGCTGTTATGTATGTATGTTACATATGTTATGTATTCTCTGCAATACCAGACAAGATGGCGCCGCGGATGGCTGCCTCGGTTTGGAGTGCTCTAGTACTTATGTCTTTTTTGTTCGTTTTTCCTGTTTTAAGCTACTCTTCTTTAATCACTTTTACCAGGGACGAATTGCTTAACATTAAGCAATGCCCTTCTATCAATCTTTTCCCTAATTTTGAAAATTCAGACGTCTTACTGGACATTTTACTCGGAGGAGCGGCAGCTCTGTACAAACGCTCTAAAAGACGCAAGCGGGGAAAGCGAGCGGGTGCGCTCGTCAGACTCCGACGACGCGGATTTAGGACCCCGCTGCCGAGTATACACCTGGCGAATGTCCGCTCCCTTACCAACAAAACGGACGAAATACTCTTACTCACCAGGACAAACAAAGATTTTTCCAACTCCGCTGCGCTGTGTTTCACAGAAACATGGCTCAATGACACCATACCGGACAGCGCGTTACATCTGCCGGGTTTTCAGCTGTTCAGAGCGGATCGCATTGCCGAGTCAACAGGGAAGACACGTGGTGGTGGATTATGTTTTTATATAAACGAAGGTTGGTGCAGAGATATAACAACACTGAAGAAGATGTGCTTTTCGTACTTAGAAGCGTTCTCTATCAACTGCAAACCTTTTTATTCGCCACGCGAGTTTTCCTCGTTTATTCTCGTGAATGTTTACATTCCTCCACATGCTTGTGCGAGCGCGGCGCTGCAACAGCTGGCGGATTACATCACTGACACGGAGCAGCAACACCCGGATTCTCTTATTATTATTATTGGGGACTTTAACAGAGCAAACCTCTCCCGTGAGCTGCCAAAATACAGGCAGCATATCACATGCCCCACCAGAGACAGCAACATTCTGGATCACTGTTACACCACAATACGGGATGCATACCACTCTGTTCCCAGAGCAGCTCTGGGTCTCTCTGATCATTGCCTGGTTCATCTTCTTCCGACCTACAGACAGAAGCTTAAATCTGCCAAGCCTGTAGCAAGAACAGCAAAGAGATGGAGCAGCGAAACAGAGCGGGCCTTACAAGCCTGTTTCGACTGCACGGATTGGAGTGTCTTTGAAGCTGCAGCCACTGATCTGGATGAGTTAACTGACACAGTGACATCCTACATCAGCTTCTGTGAGGACATGTGTATTCCCACCAGGACTCGCTTAACATACAACAATGACAAACCATGGTTTACAATGAAACTGAGACAGCTTCGTCAGGCCAAAGAAGATGCTTACAGAAGTGGGGACAAAGTCTTGTATAATCAGGCCAAAAACACACTGACAAAGGAGATAAGAGCAGCTAAGAGAAGCTACTCTGAAAAGCTGAAGAACCAGTTTTCAACCAACGACCCTGCATCAGTGTGGAAAGGCCTGAAAGACATTACCAACTACAAGCCATCATCCCCTCAGTCTATGGGTAATCAACGACTGGCTGACGACCTGAACGACTTCTATTGTCGTTTTGAAATGCAGAGTCTCACCCTTCACACCCGCCCTGACCCTATCTCTGCTATACCATTAACACCTCCTCTTGACATTCAACCTGCACTTAAGATCTGCGAAGAGGATGTTTGCCAGCTTTTCCGCAAACAAAAGATCAGAAAAGCACCAGGCCCAGACAATGTCTCACCCTCCTGCCTGAAAGTCTGTGCGGAGCAGCTGTCGCCCATCTTCACTAATATTTTTAACAGATCTTTGGAGCAGTGTGAAGTCCCTTCATGCTTCAAACGCTCCACCATCATCCCTGTACAGAAGAAACCCAAAATATCTGGACTTAATGACTACAGGCCTGTTGCTTTAACATCTGTGGTCATGAAGTCATTTGAGAGACTTGTACTGGCCCACCTGAAGGACATCACCAGACCACTTCTTGATCCCCTCCAGTTTGCTTACCGAGCAAACAGGTCTGTGGACGATGCAGTAAACATGGGACTGCATTACATCCTACAACACCTAGACAGACCAGGGACTTACGTCAGGATCCTGTTTGTAGACTTCAGCTCGGCCTTCAACACCATAATCCCAGACCTCCTCCTGCCCAAGCTTACCCAGCTCTCTGTGCCAACCTCTACCTGTCAGTGGATTATTAACTTCCTGTCGAACAGGCAGCAGCTAGTGAGGTTGGGAAAATTTAAATCCAGCACATGTACCATCAGCACCGGAGCTCCTCAAGGATGTGTTCTTTCTCCACTGCTATTTTCACTCTACACAAACGAATGCACCTCTACAGACCCTTCTGTCAAACTCCTGAAGTTTGCAGATGACACCACAGTCATTGGCCTTATTCAAGACGGTGATGAATCTGCCTACAGAAAGGAGGTTGCTCAGCTGGCTGCCTGGTGTAGTCAAAACAACCTAGAGCTGAATGCATTCAAGACAGTGGAGATGATAGTGGATTTCAGAAGGAACCCTCCATCACTTCCTCCCCTCACCATCCTGGACAGCACTGTGGATACTGTGGAGTCATTCAGGTTCCTGGGCTCCACCATCTCTCAGGACCTGAAGTGGGAGTCCCACATAGACTCCATTGTAAAGAAGGCCCAGCAGAGGTTATACTTCCTCCGTCAATTGAGGAAGTTCAACCTACCACAGGAGCTACTGACCCAGTTCTACTCAGTGGTCATCGAATCTGTTCTGTGCACTTCAATTACTGTTTGGTATGGCTCGGCCACCAAATCAGACCTACGAAGACTACAACGGACAGTTCGTAGTGCTGAGAAAATTATTGGTGCTCCTCTGCCCACACTTCAGGACCTGTACGATTCCAGAGTGAAAAACAGGGCAAGAAAAATCATCATTGACTCCACACACCCAGCACACAAACTCTTTGATCTGCTGCCCTCTGGCCGGCGCTTTAGAGCACCAAACACCAGGACTTCCAGACACAGAAGCAGCTTCTTCCCCCAGGCAATCTCCCTCCTAAACAGATAACTGCTCCTTAAGAGCAATATTCCACTTCCACTACTCCTATAGTGTGCACTACTGTGCCTTATTATATCTACATCTTATGTATACATGTATATAACACTACCTCTACTTACTAAATTATCCATTTGCACAAGTGTACATACAATCTGTTAATATGTTTATTCTACTATATACTACCCGGTACAATGTCTCTTATATGTTATTATCCCCCATTTTCTGTAAAATAGTCTTTATTTTATATATGCACAATTTAGAATCTTTTAGACTGTAAATCGTATTATATTGTATTGTCATTGTGTTAAATGTCTGTACTAGAAGCTTCCAACACCAAAGAAAATTCCTTGTGTGTGCAAGCACACTTGGCAATAAAGCTCTTCTGATTCTGATTCTGATTCTGATTCTGATAAATATTATTTTTGTGTTCAATAGCATAATGTCAATGGCAGAAGGGACATTATCATCCGTTGCTTAGTTGAGTATCTTGGAGAGAGTGGAGAGGAGCTGATCAAAGACTATCAGGTGTCTGATGATCATCATGACCATGTTAAAATGATTGTCTAGATTTATAATCTTTGTCTTCACTTGTGATATTATATTGAAGGTCAAAGATTTCTACACTTGTGACGTTTTTTAAGAGACTCAAGATGCATATTTTTAATCAGGCTTTAATCATTTTTTGTGCTCTTACCCTTTATTTTTTTAACCATATTTAATCTTTATTTTATCTAACTTTAACTTGCCTTTTGTCTCTGTTTTTGTGACTGTTTAACCATCACTTATTAATTTTATTTTATGAGCAAAAGAGTATTTAATTTAATTTATACCTTTTATAACCTATTTTACTGATTTAATCCCTGAGTTTTCAGCTCCAGTGTTTCCCCCATGGGGACCTTCCACAGTGGGAGTAGTTCTGGTGTACCAACTCGGGTGCCGTCCCATGGACAGCTCCAGCCTGGGTGGCTAGAGGGCTCTGCACCTCTGTGTGGAGCCTCCTGTCTGCCCGGGCCAGAGTGGTCACTGTGGCGGCACTCCATGTAGTCGTGGGCGTTGACCCCTCTCAGTCTGGATGGCCCCCAAAAGTGACTTTCTTTGTCTCAGGGTCAGCCTCTGTGAAGCACGTTATGTAACTTTACGTATGAAAAGTGCCATATGAATATTGTTTGATTTGAGTACACTAAATTGAATATACCTCTTTGTTTTTATTTTCAAATTTAATTCTCTTAACCTTTCTTTTACTTGGAATCTATTCTTAGTTATTTCTAATTGTGGCTTATTTGTTTTCACAGGATGTCAGCCAAGAAGCAGTGATGGAGGACTGCAGTAATCACATGATGAAGCTCACCGTCATCCATCCCAATGTGGCACAGGAAAACCAAGATCCCTTGTACGTGTCAGTCATCATTGAGGGGACAGAAGTTGTGGAGGACTGCGGAAGTGTGACAAACGCTTGCCTCCTGCTCATGGGTGTCATTTATGTTGTGAACTTAAGTTACCCACTGAAACTGAAATATACGTTTGAAGTATTTCAGAAGCTGTTTCTTGAGCTTGACATCCTTAAAATGTCAGCAAAGGTCCAGTCTCTCCACAAGAAACTTTTAGCTTGAGTGTTCCAGTGTTATTTGTGCTTTTCTCCAGCACAAACAATCTCTTTACATTTTGTCAGTGATTCTGACAGTGAATCACTGCCAAGTGTTGGTCAATTTTATAAGCTCTTTTTGTTCTGATCATCCTGAGAATGTCCGCAAATGTCCAGTCTCTCCACAAGAAACTTAAAGCGCCAGTGTTATTTGTGCTTTTGTCCAGCTCAACTTGTTGGATTTTGTGTCAGTTTTCTGACAGTGATTTCAAGTGTTGCTCAGTTTTATATAAGTTCTTTCTGTCTTGTTCTTTCTGAGAATGTCCGCAAAGGTAGTGATTGCAACTGTTAATGTACAGAGTTGATGTATGTATTGTTTACTGTTCTGAAAGTTGGTTAGAAGAAAGGGGACAGTGTACGCTGTTTTTGAATAGCATTTTTTTTCTCTGCTAAGGCCAGCTATCTGATTGGTTGAAACTTTGAGGATTTTTTCCCTCAATGAACTTCTGCCTATAAAATCCATCCAAATCCAAATCAATCTTTTGAAGTTTGTAATAGAGTCCAATTGATGGAATTACAGAAATGGAAGGGAAAAGTCAACTCTAACACTATTCGTTTGTATGCTGGAATATCAGTCCTAAAGTCAGTTGGTGCCTTGTCATTCCGCATTTAATTTTTCTAATTCTACACTGCTTTACTTTTGTGCTTTATAACGGTCTCTGAACTCCCTTGATGTTGGTACTGTATGTATATGTACATATGCACTGTTTTGAAATTTGCTAGCAAGAAGTTGCTAGCATTGCTATGACCATGTGTTTGTGGTTCTAATGTTACGTAGATATTTTAAATATATCTATGCCATTTCAAATGTGAAATAAAAGTGTCTTTGAAACATCCCTTAAGCTGCAAATATTTGTTTTTGTAAAATATTTAATTTAATAGAATAGTAAAAATATTTACTTAAATCAATTAATAGTAACTAATACATTGATAATAAATATTACTTAATTACATAGAATATAACAAAGAAAAGATGAGTAAGAAACACAAAGAAACATCAGCAACGTTTACTTGGGTTTTGTAATAAAATGCAATGGTAATCTGAGTGAAAGTTACAATCTATAGGTGAGTATTGCCAGTGCAATTTACTTGTGTAGTTTTCATAAAAAATAAGTGGTTCTAGTAAGTAAATATTACTTAGAAATACCCTGAGTAAATATTACAAGCACTTTCTGTGTGAAAAAACTTGCCTACACTGTAAAAAATGTCAGTAGATTTAACAGTAAAATACCGTATAAATGCTACAGTATAAAACCGTATTTCATAAAACATGCGAAACCCGTAGAATTTACAGTGGAAA
>NW_026634445.1:0-57221 GCF_024868665.1 Triplophysa rosa
ACAAAACATTTTCACTACGAGAGACAGCAGCAGCGCAGCAACTCCACAGCTCGCCATGTCTGGTGAAAGGGCCAAAACAAACATTAGAATGTCATGACTTGACTAGCCAATCAAAATCAAGCATTCAAGCACTGTGTAACAAGCCTCTAATTTGTTCATATGCGATTGTTTTCCGCTGACATTCAGTTTCCCCACAGTGGAGCACACTTTCCTTTTAAATGCTTTACACAAACAAAACAGGCTACCAAAACTACTAAAACAACACCCAGCAAAACGCGCACCTATTCCCGGCATGACGTAGCTTTTTTCATGGCGAAAGTGCCCCCTGGTGGTCGGGAGCATTTCCGTTGTGTTGTGACTTGATTCTGTTGTGTTGTGGCTTGATTGCGTTGTGTTGTTAACTTATTTGCTTTTTAAATTTCGTTGTGTTGTGCACCAGTGGGCCATCGTAGGACGAGCGCTAAAGAGCAGTGATGGGAAGTTCGAGTCATTTTTGCGATTCGGATGTTTGAATCTCGTTCAGGAAAATTAACGAATCTTTTTTCAAGTCATTTCGTTCATCTGAGCAGAGTTAAATTAATGTTGCATGTTAATAGCCAAATTACCCCATAACGTTTATTTATGCTAGTTTTGATCAGATATATAACAAGAAATAACTTATATTGTAGTTAGGGACAAGTTATGAGAAACAGTTATTTAATTATTTCCTGACAGCCATATAAACTCTGAAATCTGTACAAGAAACAAAAAGGATTATAGCTCAACTCTAGAGACTTATTTTGCCCATATAGGCTGCATTTACAGAAAACATAAATGATTAGTTCATCTACCGAGTCTTCGGGTTAGAGTCGTTCGTTCTTTTGTCACGTGATATGACAGATGCTTGTTTAATGTATTACATACAAAAATAACTTATTTCCTGACTTCCCTTACAAATATTCATGCAGTTTTTAACTCTTGCTTTTGATGCATTTCTGTAAAATTATGTATTTATAATTAGGGATGTAACGATTCACTCAGCTCACGATGCGATGCGATTCACTATTCTGATCTCACGATGCGATTTATTCACGATTTACTCACGATTTATTTTTAAAAAATGAGTTGAAACAAATTAGAAATGAACAACTTCTCTTGCATTATTTCTTAAATGCTTCACGTTTCTTTGCATAATAAAGTAATGTTTTATTTCAAATAACAAAACTAAACTGCGATTTTATAACAAATTAATAATAGAAAAATTCTCTTTAATATAAACAAACTAATACTGTCTGTGCTTTTCTTGGATTTTTTTGCATTTAAGAAATATCAGAATGTCTACGTTTAGATTTGCAGTGAAAATAGCGGCCCCTGCTGTTTAAAAAATGTATTGCGATTCAGTTCAAGCCTGAACCGAATTGAATTGTCACTCATTATAACCGATTTTCAACCGGCTCACGGTGAATCGTTACATCCCTATTTATAATTCATTAACAATTTTGGGTCACTCAGGTATGCAATAAGGTTTACAGGTTGTTGTTTTTTACTAAAAAGTCTCATGCAGTTAGCAAAGTATATAATAGGTATTGAAATCTTTTAAATGTGCAATTATTTAATAAGAGATCACTTGTGTAATATATGCATTAGACATAAACACTGACTTTACTAGTGTTGCTTATGTTTATATTTTGCCAGCACAGTTCTTATGCAAAATAGTTAGTTATTAAGATAAATTAAAAACACATGCAGAAATCCACAAGAAACATTTATGAATATACTGACAGAAAAAAGAACAGAACTGTATGTTTTAGAGAAGATGTTTATTGCATATATCTTTTGATCATTTTATAATATTTCTTCCTATAATACAACATATAACACGTACATCATGCATTTGACTGATGATCCGGGAAGTGGTCACGTAACGTTAAAGACTCGGACTCGAAGACTCCGGTACAGGCTGCAGGTTTGCCTGCGGAGCTACCATTTGACAAAAGAACAAAAGGNGCTCCGGGGGCTCGTGATTTGTTTTTTTTGTTTTTTGTTCGTTGTACTTAACGTTTTTTGAAGAAAACCCGAGTGCGGAGCAATACAAGTTTTTGACCGTTATCTTTAATTCTGGCAATTTAAGTCTGGAGTAAATCAACAAATAAGTTGTTGTACATGCTGCTGGAATTCCTGTGAATGACTTTGTAATCAATAAAATGCCAATTCTTGGACTACAAGTGTAAGTCTTGTTTACAAGAAGTCAGACGCAGTATGGATACGAGTAGAAACTTGGACTACTAGAAGTGGATTAAGTACAAACCATCACATGTACACTACATGTAAGTCAAAAACTTTGCTTTCGGAACGTGTTGAAGACATATAATTAGAAGTGCGCAATCAATGCCTGAACCTGCACGTTATTATTGGAAAAAAAAAAAAAAACGTTGCATATAAGGTCAGGAAATATCGCTTGTTTGTTGTTAAAAATTCTTCGGGCATTTGTGTTTGGTGTGGATACAATGAAGGAACATTGTTCATCGTTACATATTGTACCAGAGTAAAAGGAATCTAATTTGAATTACGTTGAACACTGTGGAATGCAAATGGCGGACGTAGAGGACGAAGACGCCATTACCCATTCTGAGCGCAAGAGGGCGCTTACAGACAAGGGTTGGGAAGAGAAGCTCAGCAGCAAAATAAACGCAAGAAGATGCAAGTTGAGACAATTGACCGCAAAATCAAACGAAATTGAATTGCTAATGGAAAATGCCTGCAATTTGGATGAAGTTAAAAACAACCAACTAAAACGTTACGATCATCTGTTGGGTGAATTTGTTGAAAGTAATACATCAGTATTGTCGTATTTAAAAGAAGAAGAGCATGTTGCTGATCAAGATTTCTGGTTTCTGCCTAAATTGTCGTGTTGCAACAAATTCAAGGAAAAAGTTACATTGTGGACAGAGGAGACTAACAGCTGGAATGCAATGTCTCAAAGTTGTGACAAAGAAGTGTCCCCTATGGACAGTGTGTCAATGGTGGCATCTAAGTCTCTCATTTCCAATAAGTTTGGAAGTGGAACAAGGTCCTCTGCATCAAAACAATCCTCAACATCCACAGTACATTCTGCTCTTCTTAAAGAAGAAGCTAACAGATCAGCGTTGTTAGCTAAGGCAGCCGCTGCAAAGGAAAGGCAGTCTCTAATACTGAAAGAAATGCAGTTAAAGGCTGAAATGGAACAGTTGGAAATTAAAACGGCTCTTGCAATGTCTGATGCTAAAATAAAAGTGTACCAAACCTGTGAAGAACCGCAAAGTTATGTAAGCCAAAACGAGATGATTAAATCAACTGCTGGATATGTTCCCAACATAGAGGGCCACAAGCACGATAAGGGCAAAACATCATCATGTCCAGAAGTTGTCCATTCCACGGTGCCTGTCAGCGTGAGACCCAAGAGGATAAATGTTGCAAATGAAGGGCCTTCATAAGCCAAGGAAACCTTCAACCATGAAACAGATGTAGTAAACTTGCAAAGGGTGATGTTACGGCAAACAGATATCACAGAGATGTTGGTAAGAAATCAAGGGCTAGCTTGTTTACCTTCACGTGACGTGCCTTTATTTCATGGGGACCCACTGGAATTCAGGTCTTTTATCAGAGCATTTGAAAATGCTATTGTTTCCAGAACGGACTGTAATGCTGACAAGTTATACTTCCTGGAGCAGTACACCAGAGGAGAACCCAGAGAACTCGTAAAGAGTTGTCAGCACATGACAGATAATCGTGGCTACTCAAAGGCAATGAAACTGCTACGAGAGAGGTTTGGAAATTAACTAAAGATCGCAACAGCCTTGATGCAGAAGGCACTCCGATGGCTTGAGATAAAGTCGGAAGATGGAAAGGCTCTAAGTGCATACTCATTGTTCCTGGTCACATGTCAGAATGTCATGGAGGACATCGACTATATGGATGAATTGGACAATCCTACCAACTTGAGGATTATTGTCTCAAAGCTGCCTTACAAATTGCGTGAAAGATGGAGAACTCATGCCTATGAGTTTGAAGAAAAGTACCAGAGAAGAGCCAAGTTCATACAGTTGGTGGAATTTGTTGACCGGCAAGCAAAGGTGATGTCAAACCCACTTTTTGGAGATCTAGAAGTTTTGTCTGGTGACAAAAAACAAGTTAAAAGGATTCCACAGGCACCTAAAGTAAAGAGGGAAGGAAAAGGTAGTAGCAGCTTTGTAACAAGTACCAATCAACTCAGCAACGGTCAAAAGGCTACAGTGAGCAATAACTCATCAGCTTCCAGTGCTTTCACTAAACCTTGTGCTTTCTGTGATAAAAGTCACACATTGGAAGAATGTTTTCAGTTCAGTACGAAGCCATACAAGGACAAACTGGACTTTTTGAGAAAGAACTGGTTCTGCTTTGGATGCTTGGTAAAAGGCCATTTAAGCAAAGACTGTACAAGAAGACACACATGTCAGCTGTGTTCAAAGAAACATCCAAGAATGTTGCATATAAGCACAAAAGATGACATTCATGAGAAAGAAATTAAAAATGTTGACAACACTCAAGCAAATACAACATTGACTGCCACAGTTAATCATGAAACAAGTGCCTGTACTGGGGCCGGAGACAACTGTGTTCTCGCCATAGTACCTGTTAAAATAAAGTCCAAGAAGAGTGATAAGTCTGTGGAAGTGTATGCACTTTTGGATCCAGGCAGCTCTGCCACTTTTTGCACTGAGGCGTTGGCAAGAAGGTTAAATGTCCATGGCAGACAGGTTGATATGATGCTAAGCACCATAAATGCGAAGAAACACGTAAAAAGCTACGTGCTCACCGACTTGGAAATTAGCGGAATGGAAGAGAACAACTTTCTTGAACTTTCCAAAGTCTTTACACAAAAAAGCATCCCAGTCTCTGTGGAGAACATTCCACAACAACAAGACATTGTCAAGTGGCCTTATCTCAGTGAAGTGAAACTGCCTCACATTGTGGCTGGAGTCGAAATCCTTATAGGCAGTAAGGAGTACAAGCTTCTAGAGCCATGGAAAGTGATTAACAGCCAGCTAGATGGGCCATACGCAGTAAAGACTGCTCTTGGATGGATTTTGAATGGACCTCTCAGAGAACCTGTTCAGTGCAGCATGCATGAAAACGTGCCAATAAGTACCACAGTCAATAGAATTTCTCTGGAAAGTGTGGAGCAAATGCTCATACAACAATATAACCATGAGTTTCCAGAACGGAACTGCGATGACAAAGCTGAGTTGTCCCAGGACGATATTCAGTTTCTGAACTTTGTATCCGATTCAGTGCAGTTTTGTGATGGTCACCACTATATTGGCCTCCCTTTTAAGAAAACTGGTGTTTACATGCCGAACAATCGAAATGCAGCTGTCCAGCGAGCACTGAATCTCAAAAGGAAGTTCCAGAAAAACAGCTCCTTTCATGAGGAATACAAGAGCTTTATGAATGATATGCTTATCAAAAATCATGCAACAAGAGTGCCCACATCGCAGCAGAACAATCTAGATGGTCATGTTTGGTATATACCTCACCATGGGGTGTACCACCCTCAGAAGAAGAAGAAGCTGAGAGTGGTTTTTGATTGTGCTGCCAGCTTTCAAGGCACATCTTTGAATGATGAGCTTCTACAAGGTCCAGATATGACAAACTCTCTCATTGGAGTTCTGACTCGCTTTAGGCAGGAGTCTGTGGCCATGATGGCAGATGTAGAGGCAATGTACTATCAAGTAAGAGTTCATGAAAAGGACACTGATTTTTTGCGCTTCCTGTGGTGGCCAGACGGAGATGTAAACCAAGTGTTAGCAGAGTACAAAATGGTTGTTCACCTCTTTGGGGCGAAGTCTTCTCCAAGTGTTGCCAATTTCACACTCAGAAAAACAGCAGAAGAAAATCGCAGTAAGTCGTCTGTTGAAGCAGTCAATACTGTTCTCAGGAACTTTTACGTAGATGACTGTTTAAAGTCTGTTTCAAGCCATGCTCAAGCAATCTCTTTGTACCATGATCTCACAGAGCTTTGTGAAAGTGGAGGATTTCACCTCACAAAATGGGCAAGTAACAGCCGTGCATTGTTATCCTCTGTTCCTGAAAATGAGAGATCTAAAGATGTAAGAAAAAAGGACTTGTGTCAGGATGAGCTTCCATCAGAGAGAGCACTGGGAGTGTTGTGGTGTGTTGAGTCTGATGTGTTCAAGTTTAACATCAACATAAAAGAAAGACCTGCAACCAGAATAGGAATCCTCTCAGTCACAAGTGCCATCTATGATCCTTTGGGTTTTCTCGCCCCTGTTATACTACCAGCAAAGACTATTATGCAGAAGCTGTGCAAGGAGAAGCTATCATGGGACAATGAGATTTCAGCACAGTACTCAGACAAATGGCATAAATGGTTACATGAGCTGGAACGATTGGCTGATTTCAGTGTAAAAATATGTGTGAAACCAGTGGACTTTGGAGTTACAGCAACAGCACAACTCCATCACTTCTCAGACGCAAGTGAAATAGGCTATGTTGTGGTTTCGTATCTCAGGTTAGTGAACGATGATGGGCTTACTCATTGTGCCTTTATGATGGGGAAGTCTCGTGTGGCACCATTAAAGCAGATCACCATTCCACGTATGGAGTTGGCTGCAGCCGTTGTGGCTGTAAACATTGACAAGATGTTAAAAGAGGAACTGGAAGTGAAACTGCTCGAGTCCACATTTTGGACTGACAGTACAACAGTTTTGAGATACATTGAAAATGAAAAACTTCGGTTTAAAACATTTGTTGCCAATAGGATTGCCATTATAAGAGAGTCAACCAAACCACAACAATGGAGGTATGTCAACACCTCAAAAAACCCAGCGGATTGTGCATCCAGGGGACTCACCTGTGAAAGGTTCATGAAAAACATAAGTTGGATTCATGGTCCCTCCTTTCTCAAAGAACCAGAGAACATGTGGCCTGAAAAAATTCTTGTCAAGTCCATACAGGCAGACGATGAAGAAGTCAAACAATCAGCTTCAGTGAATCTTGTGTGCACATCAGAAGGCATGGACACTGTGATCAGGTTAATTAACCATTACTCTGACTGGTACAGATTGAAAAGAGCCGTGGCATGGATCCTGTGTCTCAAAGACATGCTTATACAGAAGTGTAAAACGAAGAACACAACGACCATTCAAGCAGCTCTAACTATGCAAGACTTAACAAGGGCTGAAAATGAGATCATCAAGGTCACTCAAGGTCAAATATTCAAAGATGAAATCTCCATGTTGCAAAAAGGTAATTCATCTGTAAAAAGGAGCAGTTGCCTTTTCAAATTGGATCCAAAACTGGAAGATGGAATGCTAAGAGTTGGAGGTCGCCTTGGGAAATCTTCTATGCCCGAACATGTAAAACACCCAGTCATCATTCCTAAGTACTCACATGTCACTGAGTTAATATTACGAGATATTCATGAGAAGATTGGACATTGTGGACGGAATCACATGCTCTCAAAAATGCGACAAAAATATTGGATTCAGTCCGCAAACTCCATTGTGAGGAAGTTTCTCTCAAGATGTGTGATATGTCGAAAAATAAGAGCAAAAGCTGGAGAACAAAAAATGTCAGAGCTGCCGTATGACAGACTAACACCAGATCAGCCACCCTTCACTAACGTGGGGGTAGATTATTTTGGACCGTTCGAGGTTAAACAAGGAAGGAGCTATGCTAAACGTTACGGTGTATTGTTTACCTGCTTGACAACAAGGGCGGTGCATATAGAAGTTGCACATACATTGGATACTGACTCATGTCTGAATGCAATCTGGCGCTTTGTGTGCAGAAGAGGTCAAGTGTCAATCATGAGAAGTGACAATGGGACGAATCTTAAAGGTGCTGAGATTGAACTGCGTAAAGCTATTCAACAGTGGAATCAACAAAAAATTGAAAGCACACTCATGCAAAAAGGAATACAGTGGATATTCAACCCACCTTCTGGATCTCACTTTGGTGGTATTTGGGAGAGGCAGATAAGATCTGTCAGAAAAATCCTAAAGGCTGTGCTGAAAGAACAAACACTGAGTGATGAGTGCTTGCATACCTTCTTATGCGAGGTGGAGGCAATAATAAACGATAGACCACTTACTACTGCTTCAGATGATCCCATGGATCTGGAACCGTTGACACCTAATCATTTGCTGTTGCTAAAAAAGCAACCAGCACTACCTCCTGGACTTGTCAACAAAGAGGACATGTACGTACATCGCAAATGGAAGCAAATTCAGTATCTTGCCGACCTATTTTGGAAGCGTTGGTTGCGTGAATACCTACCTTTGCTCCAAGAGCGTCAAAAATGGTCACAAGTTAAAAAAAACCTTTCGGTAGGAGATATTGTTTTAATAATAGATGAGTCTTCACCAAGAAATTCATGGCCCCTGGGACGAATCATAAATGTGTTCCCTGATAAACAAGGACTTGTAAGACGCGTGTTGGTTCAAACTAAAACCAATACTTTGGAAAGGCCAGTTGACAAGTTATGCCTTGTCTGTGAAACGGACTGTTAAAACATACAACAAAAGTATCTTTTTTGTATGAAAGAGTCATGGACATTTTACAAGATAAGTTCCGGACAGTTTACTACAACACGGTGTGTTTAAAATATGTTTAAAGCATGCTTAGTGTGAATAATGTGGATGTTAAGTTCATGGCTCCATTGTTGTTGATAACGTGATAATTGCCAGTCTTCCTGCCTGTCAATTAGGGGCCGGAAATGTAGGAGCCATATTTAATTTATTATGTTATTATTATTATTATATTTCTTGTGCTCTTAAATGTTGAAGTTGTTGTTGGGCTTTATTGTTCTCCTGCACGTTTTTGCTATGGTTACCCGGAGCGTGCGCAGTTGTGGCTTGCTCCGGGGGCTCGTGATGTTTTTTTTTGTTTGTTCGTTGTACTTAACGTTTTTGAAGAAAACCCGAGTGCGGAGCAATACAAGTTTTTGACCGTTATCTTTAATTCTGGCAATTTAAGTCTGGAGTGAATCAACAAATAAGTTGTTGTACATGCTGCTGGAATTCCTGTGAACGACTTTGTAATCAATAAAAAGCGAATTGTTGGACTACAAGTGTAAGTCTTGTTTACAAGAAGTCAGACGCAGTATGGATACGAGTAGAAACTTGGACTACTAGAAGTGGATTAAGTACAAACCATCACATGTACACTACAGTGGTTATACATGAAGCATTTGCATGATTGCTGAATAAATAGTATAACTGTTGTGCCATTTTACTATGTAAGGAATAAATGACTATAGGCCATTTAATTAGTCAACCAATTAGAATGAAGCATAAACTTCATTTACTTCAATAGGTGCAGCAGCCAACCATTGTCCGAGACCTAAATACAGCGTGGTACTGGGTACAGAATCACAGACACTTATTCCGTGGGGAGGTGACAGAGCCTGCCTTTTTGCAGATGAACAGGGGTGATCAACAAAATGCCATCAAGAACCTCTTGGGGGGTCAATTCTCTGAGGCGAAGGATGCCTTTTTGTTTATATTTCATTACCAAGAAGACATGGAAACATTTTTGTCGTACTGTGTTGATGACCAAGGCCTAAAGGTCAATGCTATGTTCTACAAAGAGAAATGTAGTGTGTGAGTGTGTGTGCGCGCGTGTGTGTGCGCGCGTGTGTGAGTGAGAGAGAGTGTGCATGTGCGTGCGTGTGTGTGTGTGTGTGCGAGAGTGAGCGAGCGTGTGTGAGGAATGGAACAAATGTATAAATAAATTGAAAGAATATATATATAACTGTATTCTGTGTGTTTCTTAAATGCAGTTAAATATCTAGAACAGTTATGTAGAACCTATCTTTAGAAAATGAATAGAAAGAAAACACATCTGTATGAACATCTGTATTTTCCAAATTGTGTCTAGCAAATTTAAACAATTCAGTTTAATTTGACCATTTATTTAATTCAATGAAGTTAATTTGTGCCACATATTAACCAAATTTTAACCGAAATGGATCGGGTAGTTATTTTTTATGACCACCTTAAAACAAACATGCAATATAATTCAGCAACAATTTAACAAGCCAGGAAATATCTCAAAGCATTGTAAGAAACAAATGAAGAAAAAAGAAACTTATACAGATATAATAAATACATTTATTAATAAATGTAATAAAACATATATATATTAAACTCCGAGTGTAAAACAACAGCAGTAACGGTATAGCCTACATACCCGAAACTGCCGTAAAGTGTTTCGATTTATTTCAGACAGGAAGTGACGTCAGTTTCGCGCATGCGCGGAACAAATCGTGTTTCCGGGACGGATCGGGTAGCCACACGCACCACCGTTAACCTTTTAAACGTTTTGCAGGTCTGTTACTGCGGGAACATTTCCACGCCTCTAAACATGACGCGGCACAAAACTGAACATGATTGGTTGCTTTACCTGTCAGTCGCGATAAGTTCCAGGTCTTGCTACGAGACTACTCGAACACAGAAGCGGGAAACATTTGAATCTGAAAAGAGAATGGCAGAAGCCAGTATTTCATGGGTTCAGGATCAGTTCAGCTGTTCAATCTGTCTGGATCTACTGAAGGAACCAGTGACTATTAACTGTGGACACAGTTTTTGTATGAGCTGTATTACAGACTGCTGGAATCAGGAGGATCAGAAGAGAGTTTATAGCTGCCCTCAGTGCAGACAGACCTTCACTCCAAGACCTGCTTTAGGAAAGAATGTGATTCTTGCTGAGATGGTGGAGAAACTGAAGAAAACTAAACTTCAGACTGATCGAGCTGCTCCCAGTTATGCTGGACCTGAAGATGTGGAGTGTGACGTCTGTATTGGGAGAAAACGCAAAGCTGGCAAGTCATGTCTGGTGTGTCTGAACTCTTACTGCCAAACTCACTTTGAACGACATGAAGAACTTCATTCAGGAAAGAGACACAAAGTCACTGAAGCCACTGGAAGACTTCAGGAGATGATCTGCTCTCAACATGACAGACTGCTCGAGGTTTTCTGTCGCACTGATCAGAGATGTGTTTGTTATCTGTGTTTGATGGATGAACATAAAAATCATGACACTGTATCAGCTGCAGCAGAGAGAACAGAGAAACAGGTGTGAGCAAATAAAATACAAATATAGAGAATATATGAGAAAGTAAAGAGAAAATAAAATTGTACAATGGAGTATTGATATGATAACCCGAATAGTTATTTGTTCAACAGAAACCACTAGAGGACAACCAGAGAAAACACCAGCAGAGAATCCAGGAGAAAGAGAAGAAGCTTCAGGATCTCAGAGAGGCTGTGAAGACACACAAGGTGAGTTTTGAGTAACAGAGAAACATAAATACTGCTGCTGTTTCACACTCGGTTTCAGTTTAATCCTAATGATTCTGTGTGTGTGTGTGTGTGTGTGTGGGAAGGGTAAACCCTACGGTATGGGGACAAAATGTCCCCACAAAGATGGCAATATCCAAAATCCTTGTCCTTGTGGGGACATTTTTCTTGTTTAGAAACAAGCTTATAAATCATACAGAATTCACTTTTGTGAAAATCTAAAAGAGCAGACAGTTGCGTGTGACTTTTAGGGTTAGTGGGTGGGTTAGGGAATATGATATACAGTTTGTACAGTATAAAAACCATTGCGTCTATGGAATGTCCCCATAAAACATGGAAACCCAACATGCGTGTGTGTGTGTGTTGCGTGCATGTGCGTGGTGACAGCGCTCTGCACAGACAGCAGTGGAGGACACTGAGAGGATCTTTACTGAACTGATCCGCTCCATTGAGAGAAGACGCTCTGAGGTGATACAGCTGATCAGAGATCAGGAAAAGACTGCAGTGAGTCGAGCTGAAGGACTCTTGAAGGAACTGGAGCAGGAGATTGATGATCTGAGGAGGAGACATGATGAGATGGAGCAGCTCTCACACACAGAACATCACATCAGTTTCCTTCAGGTAACACAACACTGTCCTGTATTTTATCTATGAAAAGTGCAACTATGAACTCCTTCAAACCCTTTAATGTTTTATTCATTTTTAGAGGCTTTGGTACTGGTGTACTAGTTCTTCTCTATTTTTATTTATTCCTTAACTTTTTTTGTATTTGTATTGTATTATGTGCTGAAAAATAACTGCCTATTGGATTATTATTCCCTTCATTCCCCAGTATGTTACAGGATTAGATAATGAACTATCAGCCTCAATAGAAGAGTCATAATCTGCCCTGGAAACCAGTCAATGTCCATGTCATTCTATTTTATTCTGTATGTAGAGTTTCCAGTCTCTCTCATCATCCTCTGGATGTACAGACAACATCACTGTCAGTTCTCTTCTCTTGTTTGATGAAGTGGGGAAATCTGTCTCCATACTAAAAGAAAAGGTGGAGGATTTCTGTAAAGAAGAGACTGAAAATATATCTGGCAAAGGTAAAGAACAACAACAACTTCGACCTTATACAGAATTTAAAACAGGAAATGCACAGCATTATAAATTAGTATACATAAGAATCAAACTTATTTATTGTTTTTACATGAGAATTGTAATTTTATGTTACTTTATTTCTCTAGTTTCGTACATTATCATTATTCCCACCAATGATCCAAGTACCAGGATGGAGTTCATACAATGTAAGACACTTTCTCAATTACATATCAACATATAATACATTATGGCCCGGTTTCACAGACAGGTCTTATCTTAAGCCAGGACTTTAGGCCTTAGATTTATATATTTAAGGTGCTTTTTTAAAAATAGTAGTAAAAACATTACTGGTGGGCATCTTGAGACAATTCAATGGCACTGACATATATTAACATGTCTTTTGCAAACTATTTTCTGTTAAGACAGCTCCAATTTGCATTTTAGTCTGGGACCTTGTCTGTGAAACCGGGCATAAAACATGTTATTTCAAAATAACCATTTGAAAGATGCTTACAATTTTTCAGCAAACAAATCCATAGCATGCTATGAGTAAAGGTTTGGTATAAATAAAGTAGAGTTTGGTTTTAAATATCATTTTTGCTTTTTAACTATATCAATGATTAAATAATCAATTATTATATGAATTATTCTGCCTTGCCTAATGTAATTCATCTTAAAATTAATAAAGTTGCCTTGTTAATCTGAGACAACATATTCAGTAAATATTTTTAAGTGGGATATTTATTTATGAAAATCTATAATTATGAGCGAGACCACAAGAGTTGATTTATTGTTCTGTGTGATTAACTTTGTCTTTAGAAATCACACAGAACAGCAAAACATATTTGTAAAGTCATATGAGGTAAATGTTAGTTGCATGAATTATTTAACTGCTTTAAATTAATAAATGATCTCATATTGTTTATATGAGATAACTTTTTCACATATAGCTACAGTATATAGGCCTACAGAGTTGTCCGCCCTTCCCCCAAATAAACAAACTCACACTTGACATGAATATACACATACATATAAACTTTAAAATATGATGTATTTTATATTATTCAGATTCCTGTATGTTCTCTCTGGATCCAAACACAGCACACAAGAATCTCTGTCTGTCTGAAGGAAACAGAGCGGCTACTGGCACTGACACAGAGCAGCCGTATCCTGATCATCCAGACAGATTTGATTACTGGGAGCAGGTGTTGTGTAGAGAGAGTGTGTGTGGACGCTGTTACTGGGAGGTCGAGTGGAGTGGAGATAACACTGAAATTGTAGTGTCATATAAGAGCATCAGCAGAAAGGGAGAATCAAGTAAATGTTTATTTGGATGTAATGATCAGTCCTGGAGTTTGGTCTGCTCTTCCTCTAAATGTTCATTATGGCACAATAACATAGAGACTAAACTCCCAGTAGTGTCCAGCTCATCTATATTAGGAGTGTATGTGGATCACAGTGCAGGAATTCTGTCCTTCTACAGCGTCTCTGACACAATGACCCTCATCCACAGAGTCCACACCACATTCACTCAACCTCTCTATCCTGGGTTTTTGTTACGTAAGATCTCAAAAGTGAAGCTCATCTAACAAAATAAAGGTTTGCATTTTGATTTAAATACACAAGTGTGATCTAAAATATTAATATAGTTTGACAAATCGAAAGCTACATTAAAATACATATATGTTAAACATAGATTGTACCTTTCAAGAAGAAAAAGTTTCATGTGTACAGTCTGTCATCAACATTGTTGAATGTTACAATATGTTAAGAAAGACAGTTAAGGACAAATAAAGTACAATTAAACCTACAGATATTTTCTTTACTATTCTGAGTGTTCACTTAAGACTATATTTCACTTTTTCTTGACCACTTTCTATAGCACAGATGTACTGGACCAGATGTCTTTCTCAAAACATGTCAACAAAGTGTGCTTTATATTTAACTGGGTTATCTTGAGGCTTGGTTACAAGCAATAACATTCATTTCATTTATCAGTTTAATTTAAAATTGGTCAGAATGAAACCAACTTCTTAAAAGTCAATATGCAGATCAATATACTAATTTACCCTTCGTTTACAAAAGCTATTTAAAAAGACATTTTTGCATACGCATGGGTTTTGATCGTCTCATACACCAAAAGTGTATGGGCATTAAGCATCCAAGCAGGTGCTTTCAGCAGGTAGGATCACCTGTGATGAGCAGTTTTTAGAGGGAAAGTGATGCTTTGGTTTCATAGCTCTTGTGCAGCATCCTCGAGTGAGTAAAACTCTGACCTCAGTGGAGGATTTGACACTTACATTCATTTTGTTTGTTTGTTTTTTTACTCTGTGGTCGGTGTCCTTTCCCTGCTGAAGGCACGTCTTCAAGACACAAAGCAACTTTCTCTTGTGAGTTATGTGGATGTGTTTTGCGTCTAGAGTGGATTTGAAGTCAGTGCGCCTCAGATATTTACTGTTTGTGTACTTGATCTACACGATATGCTGTGGCAATGAGAGTTACGATACTGTGAGAAATGAACTTATCTATCTATTTATCTATTATGAAAAATGTACTGTTCATTTGTATTCTTCATGCAGTTACTTATGTCCATCATATGACAAATCCTGTGTTTCTGAAGATCTATTTGTAAATAAAACCAAATTTCCCACAGTAAAAACTTAAGTTGAGATGGAGTGTACTGCCAATTCTGTTGAATCTCATTGTGAATCTCATACCGTGCAGGCAATGCTGAGCTTGATCTGAATGTGATTCTGGCCGGAAATGATAATAAAATAGCTGTGCCATTTCTGCAAGCGTCATCTGTTAGCTGGACTATTACTCTAATTCTTAAATTATCCTAAGAAAATTTCTCATAGTTATAGAATCTTTTATTATTCAAAATAAGATCTCAATATTATACATGTTCCTTTTCTTTTCTTTATATTGACTATGTACAGGAAGTGCAAAAAGTCAACCTTCGTCCCTTAAGTTATGGCTCTCTCTCTCTTTCATTTGCAGCCGGAGGCCACGTGACCTCCATCATGTTATATTCAGAAATGTTGCTGCTCTTGTTTGGCCTGATATATTGAGGGATGTTTTTTTTCTCGTTTTCTTTTTTTGAAATATCACAACATGATTTTAAATTCTGAAATGAATACAGTAACATCCTTTAGGACATACAATTGATACTTTATCGAAACAATTGCGAATGTGGTCTTGATTTGACATGAAGGGTTAAAATATCAATCGTCGTTCTTATTCGTTGCGCTACTGTTGTGATTTTTCCTCTTTTGCTCCGAAGAAACGACTCTTGAGTCAAGGTTTTGAAACCAAAAGTAGTTAGACTTTATTCTCACAAAGTTGAAACAAAGCCGAGTTGGATTGCAATGCAACAGCCCAACCCTGGTTGGGGGCAGACCTTTATAGTGTCCTTACACACACACACACACCTAAGTTATTGGGGGTTACCCTGATACCTTTAACAGATGTCTGATCTCAGCATTCCTAGCTGGTGAGGGGGGGTTACTAACAAAGACTCTGGTATTTATGACTAGAGATGAGCTAACAAAGACCAGATCTTATGTAGAGATAGATTTATAATAGTAATGTAAAGTGTACATGATTCCTTTATATTTTGGTCAATAAAATCTTCAACACTACCTACAAATAAACTTTTCTTTCCATTCACTCATTTTTTAAGACAACATGAAACAAAACATTTTGTTCAACATATTGGAAATCAAAATGTCAAACATTCTACCATGAAATATAACATGAAGAATTAAGTATACAACACTACTGTAGCTAAACATGAACTGAACATGATGTAAAAGAAAAAAAACATCTCATTTCCTACATTCTAAAACAGCTCTATGAGGATATTGTCAAATACAAAAGAGGATTTCAGAACTTTATATGCAAACAGTATCGCAATATTTTTAACAAAGGTTTTGAAACAAAAAAAGTGAACTTTAAGTGTAACATGATTTAAAAAAGACAAAACAAGAGTGAAGGCTAAAATATCAGATGAAAGAATGTTTGTGTGGGTTCAAACACTGAAATAGAAGGCTTTAGTGAGAAACTGCGATGGCATGTGTCCTTTTGAATCTGCGCACCTAAACCAGGACTGTGGAGCTAAACCCTTGAAGGTCACTTCCTGTTTACGGTTCGGTAACAGGAAGTCCGCAAAAGTGAACCCTAATGTGAATGATCTGTTTCCTGGATTACTGCATCTGCCTTTGGCCGGCGTACACAAGCAGCTTTGTATGTAAAATCAGGCTATACAAATTATTCACCTTTCGTAATCAACATAGCCAGTTAAAACACATTTAAATAAAAAAACAAAGACTTTGGCACACGAAATAATGGTAAAAACGTCTAATTTTCTGTTATACAGCGGGTTTTAAATGAAGTCCAATAACAAATCAAAATCAACAAACGTGAGAAGTGAAGATAAACCCTGACCCATCGCTAACCCTAAAGCTCGCAGTGCTTTCTCCAGCATCAGTTTTAGAGTCCTCACGTGAAGACTTAAGCGACATCGCTCCGTTCCAAGCTACCTCCTAAAGACACTATCGTTATCAGGACATTCTATCGATCAAGGCAATATAAAGAAACAGGGCATTAGGAACAAGGCGACCCTGTTCTCGTAGGAGTCAAAAAGGCTTCATAGTTCTACAAGGCCTAACGGATGATCGGCTAACTCAATAAAAATGGCACATCTCATAAAAACCCACACACTTGTGAAATTATGTATAAAAACAAGCGCTGTAAAAAACATGAATCTCTAGTAAACATAACACTGTTGATATAACACTCTAGGTTGGTGTATGGTATTCGGCTTGTGGTTATGGTACGGAAAGCTCGCGAGAATGTGCTTTTCAAAGGTCTCGGGTGATGCGTTTCCGCCAGAAACATTCATCCGTCACATCCGATCCCACGTTTACAATCTAGTTTGACTAGAAACTTAAAACGCACATACATTGAATTTCACTGGATGATTTGTGCCATATACTTTCCATTCTGTTTTTAAAAGGTAACCCTTTGTAAACCATCAGACAAATTTGGATAAAGAAAAGTGAATAAAAAAAAGAAATCTCTTGGTCTACAAACATGCAAAAACTGTGTTAGGTCAGACAGGACGAAAACGAAGAATTCTGGGTTATATTTGAGAGTTGAAACAATTCTTTCTACATTTACTACTGTATACTCATGTTATTCCAAACTTTCATCTGCAGAAGATATTTTGAAGAACGTTGGTAACCAAACAACACTGGACCCTATTGGCTTCTATTGTATGGACACAAAACCACGAAAACATTTTTCAAAACATCTTTCATAGTTTTAAATGACATGAGGGGGAATGACTGGGAGGGCCACATGCACTCTGTTGCTCGCAAGCAAATAAATCCAGCAAGCAGACACTCTGCTTGCTCCTTACTCCACAAAATTACACAAACAAAACAAAAAGGATGAAATGAAGATAATCACAAATAGTTGGGATAACTCAAAACCCTAATAAAAGAAAACACTGATTAACAAAGGTGAATCAAATAAATATAATAAACAAATTAAGAAATACTAAACAAAAAAACACGAGAAATCAAAAGAAAAGAAAATAAGTCAAACCACACAGGTAAACACTGAAGACAGTCAGGCGCTGAGAAAGAACAGTTTAATTTAGGCAAAGCAAACAGCGCCTCCGGACGATAATTCCCGCGTTGCCCCAGCAATCAATATTATCCGACTGCAATATCGGAGGCTGCACTCTCAGCACCGCACTTCTAGGACCCTAATTGGTTTTTACAGCCCCACCTACCGAATCGGAGTTAGGAGAGAACCGTATTTAGGTCCCTAGTTTTTGAGGTCCGAAAAAGTGCAACTAAGACAGTATATCCACCCAATTCTTATTACTTAGTTTTTAAAAGGTTTATTACACACAAATACTATATTTCATGCAATTAAACCTTATTGCTAACAGCTGAATGTTGAGTAATTATTGTGACTAACTAGCATAATATAATAAGTATGAAAATTTAATTAAACAAGAAATCATGGTATTCCCTTTTTAGTCACTAGATCAACCACATTTCAAGTACAGAGTGAAGACACTCTGGGCGCAGATTTAAGATTGTGTTTATTTAAAATCACAACTGAACAGTTGAACAAACAAAATAACAATATAAATAAATAGACTTAAATTAGGCCGAAGCCCAGAACTTGACCAATTTATTTATTCATCTTTTGTCATACTATTGCCTGCACTGAGCTGTGTCCTTGAATAGACTACACAGTACATTACAAAATCTAGCACATGGTATTTTAACAGTCAATTATTATGATGTCAAATGTAACAATCAATATTATAGAAACAGTGTCAAAATGAAGAGACATGCATCGTGGGATTAACAAATTGACTGTGAGCACGAGACAATTAAAACATTAGGATTAATTTAAATTACTTAAAATGGAAAAATAATGAGTAATTAACAAGGTTTCACAATGAAGAGTGCTACAGTTTATTGTGCTGGCTAGGTCTAGAATTAATAATCATACCATAATCACAAAATCAACACACGCTTGCCAGTCGTGCTAGTTTCGCTAAACGAATATACTTACAACTCGTTTTACAGCATTAGAAGCTTATATTGTGGCTATATATCGCATTCAAGACTATTTAGCAACTCACTTCGGCTACATTAACTTTCCAATAAAATGTTAAATGTTTTTAATGTTGAACTAATAAAAATTAATTCAAATTTGACACTCACACTCTGATTGTCCTCCATTCTGGAAAGATGCACTCGACTCGTCACTTCCGTTGTCGCAGGGTCCTAGAAGTGCTTCCCCAGAAATGCGGTCCTGAGAGTGCAGCCTCCGATATTGCAGTCAGATAATACTCCCAGCAATACGGGAGCTGATCTACCAGGACGCAACAGATCTGTCTGTAACACATATCATTTAGACAAATCAAAAATACATAACATATACAAAGTTAAACCAATTTAAAACCACATACCGTAAAGGTACGATCTCCAGGGCCCGTTCAAATAGGCGCACAACCCACAAGTTAAAACTCCGAGGCTTGTTCAGTCTTTAAAAATGACCATGCACACATCGGGACGCACATGTGCGTCAACTCGAACCATGAAGGAATGACATCAACAAAGTGGCAGTCACGACTCACGAGGTCGCCTTCAATGCTCTTCTGAAACAACAAATAAATAAATCAACATAAACTAACATACTCGACCAAACATACCTGACGGCCGGGCGACTGACAATGACGCGGAAACGAGGGCGGGATTCCTAGCTGTCACTGTGCTAATTCACCACAGGATTTAAACATTCCCGCTACCCAATGATAGGACAACCAATGATCAGAACCACCAATCACGTCTAACAGGAACAGCTTTGCTGGTCCTATCACATTAATATGAAGGAATTTTCCGTATTCCTTTTTACAGTTGTTTTACCTGTATTTTACATTTTGCACTGCATAGAATTACATTTTAGCATTAATTTGAAATGTCTGCAAAATAAAGGAAAATGTACTGGTAATTTTCTGCCAGTACTTTATCCGTTTTTTTATGTTGTTTTTTTACAGTTGTGAAGAATCAGCTTTAAACATGAATTTAAATACAAATATCAAAATGTTTAAATAAAGGCACAAAAACAAAGCTTTTTGGGGGGATTTTCCACATTTAAAGCTTGGGATTTCTCAACTCAGACTTGCTGGACAGTTTATTCCCACCACTACATTAGTAACGGCAAAGGTTTTTGGTTTTTTGCTTTTGTATGGATGCTTCATTCTATCCCATTATGACTCCAGCACATGGACGATCATCTATCAAAGTCACACAGATGCTAAATATCACAACGAAGAGCGGAATAAGGATAATATTTAGTGATATTTACAGAAGTGTGAAAGGTTGTGCATTTTATCTAAAGGAACCGAAATCAAACAGATGGTGAGTGATTTATTATTTTCTACATATTGATACCAGAATGTTTATGCATAATTATTCTGTTGTCATTAAAATCTGACAGTTTAGGACTTCATTTTTGTGTATCTAAAGGTATTCATGTCCATCAGAAGTTTGTTGATTGTAAGCTGCTAGACAATGACAAACCAGGGAATATACATCATTGGATGCATTTAATGGACTGGATGTGGAGGAGCTCACCTATTATGTGGAATCAAAGAGCATCCACAGTCAATTTAAATGGGTAATATGGGAAGAGGGTGGATGGCGTCATTTAGAGTTTCTGTACGAAAATATTTATCAGCCTCTTTGCATTAAAGTCTTGAGAAGGTATCTTCATGTGGAAAAGAGCAGTGTGATGAGAAAAGGTGAGACTGTACTTCTATTATACTTAATATAATAGATATTACCTCTATCAAGGTCCAGCTGGTGCAGTTTTATTTTATAAGAGGGAGTTTTAAGTAATTTGACCTCATATAATATAATAATTTTAATTATTAATAATAATTTTATCTCATACTATACCTATACCTCAAAGCAACAGTTATGATTAGAGGATAAAGAAAAGAGGACAGGGTATGATGGTTAATTTGTACATCATTGCAATGTTCAATAATTGTTTATTAAACACTTATGGCACTTTTGTCCAAGTCTTCATTGTCTTTTTAAATATCGCAATAAATATTGCACCGCAGCCATTACATCGAGGTATTATCGCACCGTGAGATTTTGATATCGTCACATCCCTTGAAATAGTGGTAAAGAAAAACAATATTCCTCAATAAAACAATCAAACCAGCAATGAAACTGGTTTACAGATTCTCAGCTTAGCACACAAAGAATTTACATGCAGAGTGACTACTACATTACTTTACATAACGTATTCTTTTTCTTAAAGCTAAAACAACAAACTGCATTCAAACTTTGATTTGTACATTATTCCATTATCATGTGTGCTATCTGTTTCAGATTGTTCTTAGATTAAATTGAAAATCATTGACTTGTTGACTTTGACCAGGGGCGGACTGGCCATCTGGCATACCGAGCATTTTCCCGGTGGGCCGCTAACGTATGGGGCTGGAACGGAGGCTGTGGCCGCTAACGTGACTAATTTTATTGTGCTGAATCACTGTATAGTTTGACTATGTTTTGTTTCTAAACTTTCTTTCATCTGGTAATGACATTACCTTGATGTAGGAATCCAAAGACAAGATTTACAGTGAAACATTTATTTGAAGCTCAGTTAAGTTATAACCTAATCACATCAACAAGACTCAACAACAACTAACTCAAGAACTAGTCAAAGATTGTGTCTGAAACTGAATGTTAACATTTGAAAGTGGGTCTTTATGTAATAAAATGAAAGCGGAACAGAGGGAGAGCAGTCTAGACTCCAGGACTGAAGTAGTCACTTTGTTTCTGCAGCTGTCGCCTTAGCTGCAGAAGTAAAAGACAGAGATAAAAAATAAATAATAATCAATAAAACCAATGATACTTATGTCTATCGTAATTGAAGCACAAGCAATTTCACATATGATCACATTTACACACTTTTTTTTCTAAAAGATTTACAGTTAAACTACAATATACAGCTCTGGAAGAACTGCAAAATTATTTTTAGCATGACTTTACTATTTATAGGTATGTTTACGTAAAATTATAATTTTTTTTAATTCTGTAAACTAGCGACAACCTTTCTCCCAGATTCCAAAGTGTTCAAAATAACAAGAGAAGTGTTTTCAGACTGTGAAAACTTCAAAGAATACAAGTTTATATTTATACATGAAAAAAAAAACAATTCATTTTTCCAAAGAGTTAAATATTTGATGGATAAGCCTGCTTTTTCTTCACAGCTCGCTGGGCCTTCTCTCAGTCTTCTACTTGCAGTTGGGTGACTTTATTCCATTTGGCTTTTGTTGAAATTCATGACCAAAATACATGTAAAAAGGCACATTTGGAGTGGTCTTCCAATTGTGGTCATCATTATCATTACAGTTAACATTCTTCATGTGAATGGACCTTCCAAGTAATGCATCATTCCTGTTGTCAGCAACCATTTTTAAAGCTCTCTTTATAGACGGTTTCATGGGACCCAAGCACATTCCCACAGTTACGCTTCTAGCCCAAAGTTAACTTTCGGTCTTTGTCTGTTTATCGGTCTGGCTAATGGCACAGTAACGTTTGTTTATGTTGTTGCCGTTGAAACCATTTATAGTTATTGGCCCTGACTCATTTAAAATAACACAAAACAACCTTACAGAAAAGACACATGAATTTACAACATGTGTTTTACATGTGCAAAGACACACGTGAAATGTGTTTTTGGAACATTCTTGTGTGAATACCATGTGAATTCCCATGGGATCACATGTGCAACATGTGGTGACTTGTGAAAAACGTGATCACACGTGGAGACATATCACATATCAAATGTTTTTTTTGCACATGTGAATTTCATGTGTCTTTTCTGTAAGAGTTGATAAACACGATTTACGTTCATCAGAAAGGGATAAGCTTAAAACATCAACCCTGTTGCTATCATCTTACTAAAATCTTCATACAACTTCATTTCCCTTATGTTGAGCCGGTGTTAGGAGATCATCATTGGATTCAGATTCAGATTGCTTTGGTTTGTGCATCAAACATTAAACACTAAGGGAAGTTTCACCTTCATCTGCGGTTTTTGCTGGGATAGTCCGAATAGAAAGTCCAGCTGTGGTTGTCTTTGCAGCACCTGCTGCCTCTGTGCCTTCCGCTCTCTCTTCTTACCCTTTACTTGTTCCCAACACCCCCAAGCATCCTCACCACGGCACCACTGCAGATATTCTTCCTGTATCTTGCTTTAAGAAACAAAACCAACAACAGATGACTAAAATAATTATTTGGTGTAATCCCTCACATCCTTTAATTCACAATTAAGTTCCCAAACCGTGTTCACCTTCACAGCTTTGGCTTTATTCGTCTGCTGCATCTGTTCAGTTGAAGACGCCTCAGCCATGGAGTCCAACGGCAAGTCACACACGCTACTCCCTTCCCATGCTGACACATTCAGTACACATAGATTTAAGATCTATATATAAAAGGTGTTTATCTAATGTATTTAGTCGAAGTGAATTTTAGGTCAGTTGTAAACATAAGATTAATTGCATTTGTCTGCATGACTCTTTTATAATGGTTTGAAGGATGACTTAAATGGATAGTTCAATTTTTATTTGAATTGTCTGTTTTGTGTATATTCTACATTGTGTCTTCTGTAAAGCTGATTTGCAACAGTGTAAATAGTAAAGAGCGCCACTTTTAAATGAATATATAGTATGTGACTTGATTGTATTATCTCAGTATGTAACTAAGAGAATGTGTCTTACATTGTAGGAGCTCCACGCTGGTCTTGGGTCCATTGAAGAGAACGATTTCAATGTGTGAAACTAAAGAAATAAAGTGACATCATTTGATTCGCTTGTCATACTCCTTTTAACACGCTGTATATTTATTCTATTATATGCTACTATATGTCTTCCTGAGAGTAAAGTCTAAGATGTTTATGTTACCTTTGCCAGATATCTTTTTAATCTCTTCTTTACAGAAATCATCCACCTTTGCATTCAGTTGAGAGACAGATTTTCCCACATCATCAAACAAGAGAAGAGAACTGACAGTGATGCTGTCTGTAGATTCAGGTGGTACAGTGAAAGACTGTAAACTCTACATGAATTGAATAGAACAAATAGACCAAAAACTTTATTTCTCCAAATCCACAATACAATCTGAAATGTACTCGTTTATTGTATTCTTAGTGAAATTCAGTTTGCATTTTTATCTGCATATTTATTTATTGTGTACAGAAATCGTTCATAGGTCACACCAAAGGGCACTGATTGATGTAAGATACCTATTGTTGCACTATCAATAATATGTATACCATCAAACTGTAAACTAAAGTCAAGATTATAGCTTTTACAGCATACAATTACTGTATATGTTATACTGTACAGTGTTGAGTCACCTGTAGGAAACTGATGTGATCTTCTGTGTGTGAGAGCTGCTCCATCTCATCATGTCTCCTCCTCAGATCATCAATCTCCTGCTCCAGTTCCTTCAAGAGTCCTTCAGCTCGACTCACTGCAGTCTTTTCCTGATCTCTGATCAGCTGTATCACCTCAGAGCGTCTTCTCTCAAAGGAGCGGATCAGTTCAGTAAAGATCCTCTCAGTGTCCTCCACTGCTGTCTGTGCAGAGCGCTGTTACACACACACACACACGCACGCACGCACGCACGCACACACACACACGCACACACACGCACACGCGCACGCACACGCACACACGCACAGGCTGAAACTGAGTGTGAAACAGCAGCAGTATTTATGTTTCTCTATTACTCAAAACTCACCTTGTGTGTCTTCACAGCCTCTCTGAGATCCTGAAGCTTCTTCTCTTTCTCCTGGATTCTCTGCTGGTGTTTTCTCTGGTTGTCCTCCAATAGTTTCTGTTGAACGGACAAATAACAGAACTGTTCGGGTTATCATATCAATACTCTACATGTTGTACAATTTTATTTTCTCATACATTCATTCTACATATTTTAAATATTATTTGCTCATACCTGTTTCTCTGTTCTCTCTGCTGCAGCTGATACAGTGTCGTGATTTTTATGTTCATCCATCGTACACAGCAAACAAACACATCTCTGATCAGTGCGACAGAAAACCTCGAGCAATCTGTCATGTTGAGAGCAGATCATCTCCTGAAGTCTTCCAGTGGCTTCAGTGACTTTGTGTCGTCTACCTGAGCGGAATTCCTCATGACGTTCATAGTGAGTTTGACAGTAAGATTCAAGACACACCAGACATGACTTGACAGCTTTGTGTTTTCTCCCAGTACAGACGTCACACTCCACATCTTCAGGTCCAGCATAACTGGGAGCAGCTCGATCAGTCTGAAGTTTAGTTTTCTTCAGTTTCTCCACCATCTCAGCAAGAATCACATTCTTTCCTAAAGCAGGTCTTGGAGTGAAGGTCTGTCTGCACTGAGGGCAGCTATAAACTCTCTTCTGATCCTCCTGATTCCAGCAGTCTGTAATACAGCTCATACAAAAACTGTCTACAGTTAATAGTCACTGGATCCTTCAGTAGATCCAGACAGATTGAACAGCTGAACTGATCCTGAACCCATGAAATACTGGCTTCTGCCATTTCATAGATTGTACAAACGCAGAGACGCCTCAAAACAGGTTTCTGTTTCCGGGAAGGAACAGGAATCGTGTTTGAAAAACGTCACGCGTGCAAAACGCTTTAGTACTCGTTTACACGCTGAATGTCCACTAGGTGTCAGTATCACAAACAGAAAATTACACTTTAGATTTATTGTTCACTCTAATTGTGTTACACTTGACGTTCAGTTTTACACGACTCCGAATAGGACACTCTGGATTAAATCATTCATTGTTTATAATAGGGAAACATCAAAAGGGTTTATGTATATCGTGTGGTAAAGCAGAGACAGTTGAGCGTGTACTTCTACATTGTGCATGTGCAGTGTTTACAAGGAATGAGAAGACATTTAAATTGAAAGATTTAGGATTAATCCATTTTAATCTATCAACTTTGTTAAGCATTGCTTCAGAACAGACAGGAATACAGAAATAAATATTTATATATCTCAAGAGTCCTGGATTAGAAAACAGAATTTAAGATGCACTTACACTTTTTTTTGTAATATTTTGTTTTAAGTTTCCCCATTAATGCTTCACACTCCAGTCCAGTTGGTGGCGGTAATACACCATAAATTGGCTTGTCAACCACCATTAAACAACACAACAAGAAGAAGAAGTGCTATTTGCCGAGGTATTTGGTTTAATAATCATTTAACATGATTTTCATACATAAAATTTTGATACTCACATATTACATCAATGTGAATTTTGTGAGGTAGCCAATCTCGTGTGTTGACTGATGTAGCATATGGCTCATATTCACATTACAACACAAGATTAAATCGACAAATATGTTGCGCTGAAATTTAACAATAAATACTGCAGTATGTCTAAATAAAAATCTTTGAGAAAAATCATATGATTGCCTTTACCTTCACAATTATTCTAACATTGAAAATATGTCATTGACGTGTTCATGTCATGTAATTTGTAATTTTAATGTAACGATGCAAGAAACAGCCTTTTTTGGCGTCTTATAATCATTCAGTTAAATAATTCACTTGTTTAGCATAACGTTACCTGTCTTTCCTGCCCCTCAATAAATTCAATAAATTTGTTCTCTAGATTCATTAACCTCACTTTCACTATAACATGCCAAACCATGTGGCCATTGACTTAAGTGTGTTTATATCCTATAAATTAAAATATGACTTGCTTGGAATAGGTCAAATGATATGGCTACTTGACAATAATATTGCGTTCTTGAGTTCTTTATTTAGCTGGTATAGTATTGTAAGATATGTTTATGGTACCGTGACAACCGTCCGCTATACAACTTTACATCACATCTTTTTGTGATTGTTTTTGTCAAATTTAGATTTCTCAAGATTATCAGTTTTGTTGACCATCTGGGAAGAATTCATTTGGGCCATGCAAGTAAAAGTGCAAACATATTGTTGCTTTAAAGATTTTGAAATTGTATAGGCAGCGGCCGTGTGTGTGTATATACATATAGGCCCTACGGTGGCCGCTAGGTGTCACTACGCTGCAACTGAAGAAAACACATGCAAACACAAAAAACACAAGCAAATTCAGAAAGCATCTTCATTAGTTTGGCGACACATTCCCTGCAAATTCTCGTAACACAAACAAACACAGAAACGCGCTGCAAATACTCGTAACACAAACAAACACAGAAACGCGCTGCAAATTCTCGCAACACAAACAATTACAGAAACGCGCTGCAAATTCTCGCAACACAAACAAACACAGAAACGCGCTGCAAGCTGCACAAATGACAACGGAAGTGTTTCCGGGGACCCCAAAAACTGATGCACCTGACTGGAACGCGCTTCAAATTGACTGTTCAAATTCGTTAGTGGCGTTGTCAGACACGTTGAAGGTAATTGCTTTATAACTTTATTTTAACTTTCTTAACGTACGTCCGTAGGATATTATTAGCCTGTCGATTTGAACAGTTTAACAAAAACTGAGACGTAGTAGCTGCTTGACTTACTTAAACAAGTGTCACTATAAAAAAGTTTAAAGGTTTGAAAAAATTATTAAAAACTTGTCAATTTATTCTAGTCGACATAGTTAGCACCTTGATGTCATTAATCCAATTATAACATTTATTTCGCCACTTTCTGTAATAACATGGGCAACAGAAAACAAAACCACGTGCTAATAACGTGAGTAACTTATACCTATGTTTTCAGATTAAAATGTATTGTCCTTTCTGTGGCTTCAAATGGTCGAATTTGCCCAGATTTTGCAGTTCATGTGGGCGAGATGTATCTTTTGTAACTGAGAAAGCCCCTAGAACTGCAAGTGATGACCTTCATGGGTCACGCCAGTCTTTGCTCAAAGGTAATTTTCTCTTGCAGAGCTCCCTATCTAATGTTTGATGTTTTTGTATGTAAACCAGCATTTATGACAATACCTAAACCCTATAAAATTATAGTAACTTCCTTTTTATCTCTTTCTTATTGTGTGTGTGTGTGTGCGTGTGCGCGCGCGTGTGTGTGTTTGTTTCAGTGACTGATACAGGTGCCATTCCAGCTAGTTCATCTGTTCTCAACTTCATGAAATACAGACAACTAAAAGAAAATGAAAGGAGGACATTTTCAAAAAGTAAAAAGAAATCAAAGAAAACAGTGAGGGTATGTTGAAATTAATGTTCAAGATTATAAATTATTTTCTAATAATAAATTAATAATATAAACACTCATCATTGTTTTTCATATTTTCTGATTAATGATTTAGATTTCTGTTGGCATCATGACCAAGACCAAGAATGGTTTCAGGCCCATAAGAGGGAAAAACCTACCTCTACAGGTTGAACCTGAGTGGTCATTGGAGCAACTTTTGCCAGCTGCCATAAAAAAACTGAAAGACTTCAATCGAGACATGGAAGATGGAGAATATGTCTTGCTATATCCTGATGGCTCTCAGATAAAAAATATACCTGGGACTGACACACCTTTTACCATTGGGCAATACAAAGAGGCCATTGGAAAAGCTTATCAAAGGATCACACTGTTCATCTGCGTGCTTGAGGACTTTTTGTCTAAGAGTAAGTATTTAAATAGTATGTTTTATGTATTTAATGCACATGTACAGCTTTTGAGATTTGTGCTTTGTAGAATTCCAATATTGCTGCGTAGCCTATATTTACTGAACATTTCAAATGGAAACTCACCCCAAAATCTTTTGTGAGGTCATGAAGATGAATCAGTTTCAGAATCAGAATCAGAAGATGAGGATGAAGTTGTTGTTAGTGTGCCATCCGATATGTCACCCCTTTCTGACACAGTGGTAGGTGGTACATCTCATGGATTTAAGTGTTTAAGATATCTTTGCCTACAGTACAGCGTAAATGCATTAAAATCCCCTGGGGGGTCAAATGGAATAGAAACGCAAACAGGAATAGAAACTGTGTTAAGGCTAGAAATGAGTTTAGGGTTTTATGTTTACACTTGGTACTGTTGGCAGCTTTGGTCAAGTCCTGAATGCAGTACACCAGAGTATAGACACGGGTAAGTTAGTTTTCTGCAAACACGTTATTTTGGTCCCTGTGCCAGCTGTATCAATATCAATATTTCTCAGTGCATTCACTTTTGAAATTGACCATTAATCAAGCAAAAAAACACAATTTCTGCTACCTTAAATGTATCTAAAAATTATTTAAAATAATTTGTATGTTTTAGGTCAACCACAACACCAGAATTATCTAAGGCATCAACATCACAGTCATCCAATGTCCAAGTATGTAACGTTCTGATATATTCAACTGTAAATTAACTTATTTTTAGGGTATTTATGTGAGGACTTATTATTGTGCTGTGTTAATGGTGCTGCAGGCCGAGAGTGCATCCCAGCAGATGTCTACCTCAGTGACTGCGTGCAACTCACTGACTCCGTCCACCTCCGTGACTCCATCCACAAGTGGCTTCTACAAGTCCGTACTAAGTCATTAACACTTTCTGTCATCATTAGTGTGGTATAAACTTATTAAACCGAGACATAGTTTTTATGAACTGTGTGCTCCTAAACACTGGTTATAAAATAACATAAAGTACTGGACTGCTGCAACAACAAAACATCTCGGTTTCACAATACATTCTGGATTAACTGTTTCATTGTTCTTGTACTTCCTTTCCACAGTACATATACCAATATCTATGCCCCTGTCATTATTGACAGCAGTTCTTCAGATCTTGAAGATGAAGAGAAACCACAAGAAAAAGACTGGTACTATCACATAAGCAGAGTACACTCAATAATTGTGTGTTTACTGTTAGCTGTTCTTGTTTCTGCCCATCAGATACAATATTTGTCTTAAACTTAAATACATTTTTAGTTGCCTTCACTAGTAAAAATTGTATTAAACTAAAGAGAAACAGCTTGAAGTTATGCTTATTGTTTGCTTATTTTACAGTGATGGACAAGATGGACTTACAGCTGGGGACATAGTATCAAATCTAGCACATCATCTTAACAGAACGTCCTGTAACAGATTTAACATTAACAGGGCCAATGTCTGGGATGGTGCTTTTAGAGGTTTTAGGCGTTCCTCATTTGACCCCACCTGCAGCATGATGGTGAAATTCACTGACGACATTGGGGCGATGGAGGAGGCTTTGGATACTGGGGGGCCTACTCGTGAGTTTTTAACCCTGTTAATGGATGCCATTAAAACAAGGAGAGTTTTTGAAGGCAAAGACAATGCAAAATATCTTTCGTTTAACAGTAAAGGTAATACTTTTTATAATGTATTTTTTACTTTTATAAAATAAAAAAACTTTATAACACCAATTTATACTAACAATATGGGTTTTTTTTTAGCTGCAGAAGACAATGAATATTTCCACATTGGAAGAATGATCGCGGTGTCTATTGTCCATGGAGGTCCAGGGCTGTGTTGTCTTTCCCCAAACTTTTTCCTTAACCTTATTGGTAAAGAAAAGAAAATAGAGGCCCCAATTGAGGACATGCCCGATGACGAGGTCAGGAAGGCCCTGCTTGAGGTAATTTTGCTAGGCTGGAATAAACTATTTCAAGAAATCACTTTGTGCCTTCAGCTGACACACAACAATATGAATACTTCAATAGCTGTATAAAAGTATATTTTAATACACTAAGCGCATTGCTTAATATGGGATGTATACAATTCCTACATTTTCAATATTGTCTGTTGTTTAATTTTAATACCTGATATTATATGATATTAAAAGGGTAGTTTTAATATTTCAAAAATATATTTATTCAACATCACTAGCAGACTTTTTGGTCAGTATTTTGATCCAAGGCCAATGAATACATTTATGCTGATGTAATGTGGTATTAGATTAATTGGCAATGACCAAAATTCCTTGATTTAGAGTGTACAGATGCTGGAGGGTAAATATCAATAATTAATTTGCATTATATACATAAATAGGTACAGTAAAGAAATTGCACAGAAAATTATTCTCTTAAATTTTTTTATTACTCTTCTGTGTTGGTATGGTGTCTATAATTCACATTTTTTATATTTATGTGTCATTGTGACCAGTACAAACCACTGTTTAAAAATATATGATCGAGCTTGAATAAATGTGGTATGTTAACTCTTCCAGCTTTTTTTTCCCAATAGATAAAAGATGCTACATCACTGAATGAACTCCGGGAACTTACAGAAAAGCACTCCAGCATGCTTCAGACAGCAGGCTGCTATAGATTCATGATGAATCTGGAGGATAAGAAAAGAATAGTTGATGAATATATGCAGTGGTATTTTATCTACCGAAACCAGTTTTCAATCCAGAGGTATATTCTCTACTGTATTTTTAACTGATATTGTTTTTATTCTCAATATGTGGACACGTAACCTTATGTAAACCTAATATAATTTCTAATATAAAGTTTAGTAGTGTTTTTCTTAAAATAAGTGTTTTAAATGAAATATTTCTCTAATTAATTTAAGTAACAAGTGTCATGTCATTTCTTACTTTTGAAATGTATCTTTCAGTAGTTGTTATTCACCTTTTGACTGAAAATGATGCAATTACAGCCACTGTCACCTGATATATTTTGTAGATTCAGGGATGGACTAGCAACATTGGATTTTTTCAACGCTTTGGAACAGCATCCTTCACTTTTCTTCTCATTCATGTGCTACACTGAGACCAAGCTCACAGCTGATGCTGTGGAAAAAATCTTCCATGTGCAGTTGAGTCAACCTGGAAGCAATGACCGCAATGAAGAGGCCAGGGTACTGAGCTACTGGCGAGATTATCTGCTTTATGTGGAAGGTATTATCTATGATTAAGATAAAAAAGGTACAGAATTATCTCTGCATCAAAAAGTGAGATATAACAAGACATTTATGTCAGCATAAAAACCCCTCAATTAGAATGTTTCCCAAAATAATCAATTGTTGTACCATCTGTGGTTTAGCAGAAATAGCAATTCTGTGTTATGTGCTCAAACCCTTTTAGTTTATGGGTTGATCATTACATTGATTTGAAGGAAGCAACCAGAAAGAAACAATTGCCACAATTAATTAAAAAACTTAAAATCTAATATTTTTTGTCCTGCAGAAAAAGAAGCTAGTCCAACTTTGAAGGATGTCCTTATGTTTGGAACAGGGTTAAAGGAAGTTCCTGCTGGAGAAATACAGCCACAGCCACAGTTAGTTTTTCAGAAGACCTCACGCTTTCCTGTGGCAAATGTGTGTGCTAACACAATTAAAATCCCAGTCTTACAGAGTTACGAGGAGTTTCAAGAAGCCATGGATTACGGCATCCAAAACTCCCCTGGGTTTGGGCTTCCTTAATGTAGCACTTCCTTATGAAGTAGCACTCAGGTTAATGTTTATGCGATTTAAGATGGTAGGCTAATATAATAATTACACAGTAACGTTTTTGGTAACCATGTAGGTTTTATTTTGATAAGTGATTCTTTTTGGAAAGTTAATACTGTTCTTGTTCTTAGACACAAAACGTCAAGATTGTTAAACTCATCTGTTTATTAACCTGTTTGTAAAAAAATAATAATAAACTACTTTGAAATGTATGAATTTGGTTTTTAGTCCTTTGGGCATTCACAGAACTCCCGCATTGACTGTTCCTTTTAAAAACCACATCAAGCCTACCCAGTAGATTACAAAATGACTTATTGTTTAAAGGAAGGGGAAACACATGCATGATAACCAATACTAGTTTTGCAGAATCAGAAACTGATTATTTTAAAGTCCACACATACTTTTTAAGATTATGTAATTCTCAACAGCATCTGTCCAGTTGACTGGTGGAACCAACCCACCCAGTCTCTGTGAATTCTTAAAATCAAGATGGAGATTATCATCACCACACAGGCTGCGCTGCGCTGGCAAAATGTTCTCAAACTCTCTTAGGACTTCCTCGGACACTGGGAATCCACACTCCCTTGCATTAAACCTAAGGCCAGTAAGAAATCAAAACATTGAGTTAACTTACAATTTTTCACATTTAAACCTCCAAAGGTAGAGGAATATAATCAGCCAAAGGTTGACTAAGTGGCCTTCAATGTTGACAACATCTGTTTTATAAATATTGTCATTGTTGTGACCCTGCCTGTGAAAAAAGTGTGTGATTTACGGTTTTCTACATAAAATCATACCAAAGAACATTATGTGAAAATAAAATCTTTAAATTTTTAATACTGACTGAGTAAGGTCATGTCAAAGATATCAAATGGAAATTAATGGTGGAAATAAAATGTAGATGCTCATAATGAGATTGAGACTTGAGCCTGGATTTCACAGGCATGTTCACAAGTTTGCTTCTACTACTGTACAAGGCACTTTGAGCTAGTGAACATGGTCATCATTTTATGGATGAAACAAACCTGCGAGGCAGGTGATACATAGCTTCTGGTTTACCAGAAGGACAAAGCGACTGCCGAACAGGTCGGATGGTGTGGTTATTCCAAAGTTTTCTGTAGTCATCAAAGTCTTTCTGCAGGATGCCCAAGAATACATATCGTAGAAGGCACTTATGTTCATGGCTACCATTGAAAAGGTGTCTCTCTCTCAAGTCGCTGAAGAGCTCAATCCAAAACTTAGTCCTAATGAGGAAATAACAATAAACACATTGTTTTACTTACAACAAATGCTGAATACATGCACATAAAAAAGCACAGATTCAGGCCAGAGCCTCATAGCATCCAAAAACAACACTTGCATTACATAGAAGAATTACACTAGACTAAAATGTGTTACAAATGTGCTCAAAACCCTCTGTCATGACAACACAACACGATAAACAAAGTATAGCATGATATGTTTTCTTGGAATTGATCTTAAAATATTTGTACCTTTGCTTTCTGAAAAAGGACCACCAACTTTCGATACGTTGATTTGCAGTTGAGGTGCCATACATGTGACTCTGAGCTCCTGCAAAGTCATCTGTATGCTCTGCTCTTAATGCACAGTGAATGGCTGCCATAGTGCCATTTTCGGTTCCACAGTCTGTGCGAAGCCGTGCTGGAAGCCCAAAGTCAGAGACACACTTCACATAATATTGAGCAATTATTCCTGGGTCATTATTAGAGCTGCCACTGCAGAGCCACATCACTTTTCTTGAAAATCCATCGATACATCCACTGATTGCAATACCAAAAGGTTTGAGCTTATCATATCCATCAACATGCCACACTTGGTTTGGTCCTGCTGTAAAGTATCCTCTTCGGACAAACTTGTGTCGCTGGCGAAGATGAACACCAGATGGATTCAGTCTGCGAAGGGTATGCATTACATCATCCCTTGTAACTGTAAGGAGATATTTTTCCCGTAATGTTTGGCACATAGCTCTGTAACCTAAAAGCTGACCCGAGCCTCTCAGTTCATGTATAACTGCTGCATGCACAGTTGCAAAGGGAGTAAAGTCTGTTTTCCTAGTTAGGCCTGCATTTTTTAGCTTTCTTTTCAAGGTGCTCAGACTCATGGAAATGTTATGTTTCGTTTCAAGAAAATCAAGGATGACATCATATGTGTGGCCCTCTAAGAAATATTTATGAATAATGTAAGCCTCTGAATGTTCATTTGAGACCATCCCTGGATCTATAGGAAGAAGAGAAAGGAGTCGTTAGGAATGCAGGAATCCACAAACGTATGAATTTTTACTTATGCATAAATTGTCACTTTGTTTTTTGGTCTTTGCAAATCTACAGTCCCAACCAGTGCAAGTCTAATGTAAAAAATACATGCCTTTTAATATATAAGGTAAAATGAGTCTGCAGTGGCCAATCCTTAAAAGCTAACACAAGAGTCAATAAGATTAAAGAGTTAAACAGCTTGTACTGTAGGGGGATTGCAGATAGGGTGCTTTAAACCAGAACATCAAGCTAAATCAGAACGCAAAATAAAATAAGATATTTAAACACTAGTGAAACACTTACCATCCTGTAGAAAAGGGGCCAAAAAATTAATGTTGCTGCCACAGGAACCACAAAAGCATCCAATATGTCCAGCCAAATCGATACCACAATATGGACAATACATGACCTGGGGAAGAGGAACAATGTGACTGCTAAAAGATAACAAGCAAATGTTTGTTTTGATATAGATCTCTTTAACAGCACATTTTTTACACCCTTACATTAACCCATTAACAACAAAGTTATCTAACTTGTGTTAGTAGTCCCTAAGAGATTACCTTAAAGATCAGCCCTAATTAATTATTAACAATTTAATTGTTAACTGATAAAATTTCTAAAATAAATTTCTCAGTCATGGCAGAAAAAGCTGGCTATAATTTTACTTGACTGTACCTGGAAGTAACTTAATCTAACATAACGTAAGCAAAGCCTTAAACTTTCCTTTCTTAAATTGTTCAAATCGACAGGCTAATAATATCCTACGGACGTACGTTAAGAAACTTAAAATAAAGTTATAAAGCAATTACCTTCAACATGTCTGACAACGCCACTAACGAATTTGAACAGTCAATTTGAAGCGCGTTCCAGTCAGGTGCATCAGTTTTTGGGGTCCCCGGAAACACTTCCGTTGTCGTTTGTGCAGCTTGCAGCGCGTTTCTGTGTTTGTTTGTGTTGCGAGAATTTGCAGCGCGTTTCTGTCATTGTTTGTGTTGCGAGAATTTGCAGCGCGTTTCTGTGTTTGTTTGTGTTTCGAGTATTTGCAGCGCGTTTCTGTGTTTGTTTGTGTTGCGAGAATTTGCAGGGAATGTGTCGCCAAACTAATGAAGATGCTTTCTGAATTTGCTTGTGTTTTTTGTGTTTGCATGTGTTTTCTTCAGTTGCAGCGTAGTGACACCTAGCGGCCACCGTAGTTTTCCCCATCGTGGGTTTTTATTTATGTCTTATTAAAGTCTTCTTTGTTTAACCCGTCAAGCTGCCTGCGTTTGGGTTCTGTCTTCTCCTTCATACCTTGACAGCATTCTCCCTCTGACAACAGAAAAATTATCAAAAATGGACATGAGGCACAGTTTGATCATTAGCAAGTTATATAAATAATGACAAAATCTGACCTTCAACATCTATAAACTAGTCTCTCCAAAAGCAGATAGTCTGGTTCTCCAGTTGCCGTCTGTTGCTTCCCGCTGGAGAGAAACACACTTCAAACAAGCATGACAAATCTTTTGCATGAAGTGGCTTTTGAATATTACTCAACTCAACTTTATTTATATAGCGCTTTTTACAATTTTCCTTGTTACAAAGCAGCTGTACATAAGACATATTGACTATAAGCAAAACAACTAAAGTTGTACCTGCAAAAACAAGAAAAAGTTGAACACAGAAGACAGACATACCCACATACAAAACACTCCACACACACAATATGCACACGTACTGTGACAGGCGGAGCAACGACACGTACACAAAAGGTGAATTATATGACCCCGGAGGGTATTTTATTGATAACCCCCGTGGGAGGCAAGAGGCAGTTGGGGATAAAGAGCCTTGTAGTGCCACAGGGTAGGTCGGTTTCCCAGAGCTCTGGGAGGACGAGTTGTTGTGCCGGCTGTTTGGGACTGTAGTTTCTGGTATCGGCCCGTGCGGTCCTGCCGGTCTCCTTTAGTCGTCTAAACCTGAGAACACAAGATAAGACGCTTGAGTTGAATCATAGCGTGTGGAGACGTTGCTCACCTTCCTGCTTGTGGCAGGAATTTTTGTAGCTGCTGAGAAGTGGTTGCAGGTGGTGATGACCGGCAGGTGTGCCGCTCTAATTTCCCCTTGTCTCCACGGCGACGCTGATTGCACCAAGGTGGCTCGTCACAGTACTAACACACATAGACATAGAGACACACACACACACACACACACACACACACACACACGTATGTACACAGACAAGTACGCACACACACACGCTCAGTGAGAGCACACATTTAAGATAAAGGAGAGAGAAGCACAGGTCAAATATAACAGACTATAAATTCCTATATGCAATATTAATTAAGTAAAACTTAAAAATTTTAAAGCAGCCCCCGGCCAGGCAAATAGTGCAAAAACAGGTGGTGAGGAACCCAAAACTCTAATCGAGAAAAAAAATCTCAGGAGAACCCAGGCCCAACCAGGGGATTCCAGTTCCCCTCTGGCACAAGCTGCTGCCTCTGCACAGGCTCCAGAGAGCTTGCACAACAAGGCTAAATAAAATAAATAAACTAAATAATAAAATAAATTATAGTTTAAAATTATCATTAATAATCTAATATCATTTGAAATTTTGTGGTGAAGACATGTCAGGTGACCGCGTCCTTCTTTATCCAGCTCTATCATCTCAGCTCTTGTCAGGTCGCTGCTTCCCATTCTCCGCTCTACCATAAGGTCAGGCCATGAACTGCATCCTGCTCGCTGTGGTAACCTTGGAACAATGAGACAAGACTGGCTGAGAGTAGAGTACTGTTCTGCACTCTTTGATGCAACAAGTACATCAGTTGTGTTTTTGGTTCCGGTTGATCTAATGCAGCCTAAGCCCTCAGAGGATTTATCTTATGGAAGAGTAGTGTCACGATTGGCAGAGAAGAACCCAAATGCAGGCAGGCGGTGAAGGGGTTAAACAAAATACTTTTAATACAAATAACAAGACAAAACAAAAACCCACGAGGGGGTAAAATAACAAAGACAAAGGGATAACAACTCAGACTACACAGGAACACTAAACTAAATAAACCAAACTAAGACAACACTTGACAAAGATTACACTGACTAGACTTACTGTGGTCACAAAGCTTCCAAGACAAGGGAAAATGTTACGTCTTACAAGAACACATCAAACGAACACAGTACAGGCACCAAACACATACTCAATACACGAGCACAGGACAAAGAAACATGAGGGTAAATATAGGAACACAAACGAGGGATAACGACATGGGGCAGGTGTGGGTAATCAAACACTTAGGGAAGGATAACGAGGAAACGAGATGGCGGGAACAGAGACGAGACACTGGAAAAACACATGAGAGGCATAAACATCTCATGGTCTTCCCACATAAAACCCAAGAACTCTGCCCCGATCCCACCACACGACTAGAATTTCATAAACAAGACGGTGGGACCGTGACACANACTTGTGTTAGTAGTCCCTAAGAGATTACCTTAAAGATCAGCCCTAATTAATTATTAACAATTTAATTGTTAACTGATAAAATTTCTAAAATAAATTTCTCAGTCATGGCAGAAAAAGCTGGCTATAATTTTACTTGACTGTACCTGGAAGTAACTTAATCTAACATAACGTAAGCAAAGCCTTAAACTTTCCTTTCTTAAATTGTTCAAATCGACAGGCTAATAATATCCTACGGACGTACGTTAAGAAACTTAAAATAAAGTTATAAAGCAATTACCTTCAACATGTCTGACAACGCCACTAACGAATTTGAACAGTCAATTTGAAGCGCGTTCCAGTCAGGTGCATCAGTTTTTGGGGTCCCCGGAAACACTTCCGTTGTCGTTTGTGCAGCTTGCAGCGCGTTTCTGTGTTTGTTTGTGTTGCGAGAATTTGCAGCGCGTTTCTGTCATTGTTTGTGTTGCGAGAATTTGCAGCGCGTTTCTGTGTTTGTTTGTGTTTCGAGTATTTGCAGCGCGTTTCTGTGTTTGTTTGTGTTGCGAGAATTTGCAGGGAATGTGTCGCCAAACTAATGAAGATGCTTTCTGAATTTGCTTGTGTTTTTTGTGTTTGCATGTGTTTTCTTCAGTTGCAGCGTAGTGACACCTAGCGGCCACCGTAGTTTTCCCCATCGTGGGTTTTTATTTATGTCTTATTAAAGTCTTCTTTGTTTAACCCGTCAAGCTGCCTGCGTTTGGGTTCTGTCTTCTCCTTCATACCTTGACAGCATTCTCCCTCTGACAACAGAAAAATTATCAAAAATGGACATGAGGCACAGTTTGATCATTAGCAAGTTATATAAATAATGACAAAATCTGACCTTCAACATCTATAAACTAGTCTCTCCAAAAGCAGATAGTCTGGTTCTCCAGTTGCCGTCTGTTGCTTCCCGCTGGAGAGAAACACACTTCAAACAAGCATGACAAATCTTTTGCATGAAGTGGCTTTTGAATATTACTCAACTCAACTTTATTTATATAGCGCTTTTTACAATTTTCCTTGTTACAAAGCAGCTGTACATAAGACATATTGACTATAAGCAAAACAACTAAAGTTGTACCTGCAAAAACAAGAAAAAGTTGAACACAGAAGACAGACATACCCACATACAAAACACTCCACACACACAATATGCACACGTACTGTGACAGGCGGAGCAACGACACGTACACAAAAGGTGAATTATATGACCCCGGAGGGTATTTTATTGATAACCCCCGTGGGAGGCAAGAGGCAGTTGGGGATAAAGAGCCTTGTAGTGCCACAGGGTAGGTCGGTTTCCCAGAGCTCTGGGAGGACGAGTTGTTGTGCCGGCTGTTTGGGACTGTAGTTTCTGGTATCGGCCCGTGCGGTCCTGCCGGTCTCCTTTAGTCGTCTAAACCTGAGAACACAAGATAAGACGCTTGAGTTGAATCATAGCGTGTGGAGACGTTGCTCACCTTCCTGCTTGTGGCAGGAATTTTTGTAGCTGCTGAGAAGTGGTTGCAGGTGGTGATGACCGGCAGGTGTGCCGCTCTAATTTCCCCTTGTCTCCACGGCGACGCTGATTGCACCAAGGTGGCTCGTCACAGTACTAACACACATAGACATAGAGACACACACACACACACACACACACACACACACACACGTATGTACACAGACAAGTACGCACACACACACGCTCAGTGAGAGCACACATTTAAGATAAAGGAGAGAGAAGCACAGGTCAAATATAACAGACTATAAATTCCTATATGCAATATTAATTAAGTAAAACTTAAAAATTTTAAAGCAGCCCCCGGCCAGGCAAATAGTGCAAAAACAGGTGGTGAGGAACCCAAAACTCTAATCGAGAAAAAAAATCTCAGGAGAACCCAGGCCCAACCAGGGGATTCCAGTTCCCCTCTGGCACAAGCTGCTGCCTCTGCACAGGCTCCAGAGAGCTTGCACAACAAGGCTAAATAAAATAAATAAACTTAATAATAAAATAAATTATAGTTTAAAATTATCATTAATAATCTAATATCATTTGAAATTTTGTGGTGAAGACATGTCAGGTGACCGCGTCCTTCTTTATCCAGCTCTATCATCTCAGCTCTTGTCAGGTCGCTGCTTCCCATTCTCCGCTCTACCATAAGGTCAGGCATGAATGCACTCGCTCGCTGTGGTAACCTTGGAACAATGAGACAGGACTGGCTGGAGATAGTGATATGTTCTGCACTCTTTGATGCAACAAGTACATCAGTTGTGTTTTTGGTTCCGGTTGATCATTAATGCAGCCTAAGCCCTCAGAGGATTTATCTTATGGAAGAGTAGTGTCAGATTGGCAGAGAAGAACCCAAATGCAGGCAGGCGGTGAAGGGGTTTAAACAAATACTTTAATACAAATAACAGAGCAAAACAAAAACCCACGAGGGGTGTAAATAACAAAGACAAAGGGATAACTAACTAGACAAGGAACACTAAACTAATAAACCAAACGACAGCAACTTTGACAAAGATTACATCAGCTAGACTTACTGTGGTCACAAAGCTTCCAAGACAAGGGAAAATGTTACGTCTTACAAGAACACATCAAACGAACACAGTACAGGCACCAAACACAACTTGGACTGGACCACCACTGACGCGCTGGACCCCGGCTGGACACTAGATCTAGAACAAAGGATCACGTGGCTATAGGACTCATGAGCTCAGGATCTGGACAAAGGATTGGAACACAAGTGTACTGGACACAGGTGATTGGAACGGATGGAAAGGCCGGCTTGCCACGAGCACGCGACGCACGTCTGCCATCTGCTGCGACCCGTCTAAGTAGCGCAGGAGACCTCTCTCCTTCTCTCCGCCGCGCAGCCGATTTGGAATCACTGTACCGACTTATGGCGAAATTCCGCTGGCGCAGGTTCCGCTTGGATCGGAAGAACCGAGTTATCGTCATCTTACCGGGTCCAAACTTCTCTCTAATCTCGAACAGGCGCCGCTCATGGACAACCGGACAGGTGAGCTCCGAGCAGGAAGGGTATCACAGATCTCCCGGAGCAGTCTGGCGCCCAGGCGTTCGGACACTTCATCGGCTGAAGTATAGATCGTACGGGGCGAGGCCAGTGAACATTACCTCAAGGCACTGCCGGTTGGCCACGAAACGTACAGTCCGCGGCACCCACACGGGGCAGCAGCTCTCACGCGGGCGGCGTCTGTCAGATTCGATGGCAGCAGTTGAAGATCGTCTACACCTCTGCCCGCCAAACGTCAGTACGGCCCTGGCACCGAGGTTCGGCAGCGAATGCCCCCTGAAACTCCGGTCCAGTAATACTCGCTGATGTGTGGGGCGGCGCGAGCGTGACGACTTGGTGTGCGTCGATAATTCCTCCCGCTGGGTTCTTTGGGCTCGTGGATCTGTCACGATTGGCAGAGAAGAACCCAAATGCAGGCAGGCGGTGAAGGGGTTAAACAAAATACTTTTAATACAAATAACAAGACAAAACAAAAACCCACGAGGGGGTAAAATAACAAAGACAAAGGGATAACAACTCAGACTACACAGGAACACTAAACTAAATAAACCAAACTAAGACAACACTTGACAAAGATTACACTGACTAGACTTACTGTGGTCACAAAGCTTCCAAGACAAGGGAAAATGTTACGTCTTACAAGAACACATCAAACGAACACAGTACAGGCACCAAACACATACACAATACACGAGCACAGGACAAAGAAACATGAGGGTAAATATAGGAACACAAACGAGGGATAACGACATGGGGCAGGTGTGGGTAATCAAACACTTAGGGAAGGATAACGAGGAAACGAGATGGCGGGAACAGAGACGAGACACTGGAAAAACACATGAGAGGCATAAACATCTCATGGTCTTCCCACATAAAACCCAAGAACTCTGCCCCGATCCCACCACACGACTAGAATTTCATAAACAAGACGGTGGGACCGTGACAAGTAGTGTATGCAAGATTAAAAAGATGCGTCTTTAGTCTAGATTTAAACTGACAGAGTGTGTCTGCCTCCCGGACAGTGCAGGGAAGACTATTCCAAATATTAGTGAAGAGATCTTCAAAGACATGGGGGTGACTCCTGATTTCCCAAGGTTTGTAACCCATGCTCAAACATTTGAAAAATAAAATATGTCTATTTAGTACATTCTTGCAAAAATATTTTGCATGCATGAATTCAGTTTACATGTTTATTACATGTGCACCAAGCCAAATGCCAAAATTATTGTTTCCATACATTATTAAGGTTTGCATTAAATGTTGTCTTAACAGTACTTTTCAGCACCTTTGCATATAGTACATCAGGACTCTGCAAGTCCGGTACTGGAGGGCCACTGCCCTGCAGAGTTTAGCTCAAACCCAGATAAAACTAACTTACCTGTGATCTAGTGATGCTCAGGTGTGTTTGATCAGGGTTGGAGCTAAACTCAGCAGGGCGGTGGCCCTCCAGGACTAGATCTGAAGAGCCCTGTATTACATGATTTGCGAGCAATCACTTACTGTGTATGTACATCCATTAGTATACAATTCCAAGGCAGACTGGACCAAAGCATCTCTTTCATGCAGGGATTTTACCAGTCGAAGTGCTCCCATGATACTCAGGCTGTCCTCTGCCTCACTTATGGCACTGTTTGCCTCCTGAATGGTCTCTGCCACCTTTATCTAAAACAATAATAATTAGATTAGAATTAAATAGTTCTGGTCTGTGACATTACATTCGTAACAGATTACCTTGAATAATTTATCTTTCAAAGAGTAGTCTCCAAGTTCTTCCAAGACTGCATGTTGGGTGTTTTTTCCACACAGCTGCATGAATAGGCATTTGGAAAAGAAATGGTGCCCAACACCACCGGGAGACCAGCTGGGAGGTGTAGGGGAAGGAGAAAAATATGAACCCACGGTGTCAGGAGATCCAGAAGGTGAATGTGCAGGAGACCACTGTGCATGCTGGTTAGTGATGGTAGGTGAGAGAGCAGATGTGCGTGGAGGTGAGGGAGAGCGTCTGGGTAAAGGAACAGATCTGCGTGGAGGTGAGGGTGAGTGTCTGGTTAAAGGCGCAGATCTGCGTGGAGGTGAGGGTGAGTGTCTGGTTAAAGGATAAGATGTGCGTGGAGGTGAGGGAGAATTGGAGCATCTGGGTAAAGGAGCAGATGTGCACGGAGGGGAGGGAGAAGAGCAGGTCATCTGCAAATAAGATGGTGCATGGTAATGAGTGATGAAAGGTAAAGAGAAGTTTACAATTGACCACGTTGATAATCTGTGACCCCGTCTATGAAATCCAGGCTAAAATCTTGTAATCTAATTATGTGTTTGAGCATCAATGTTTGATTTCAACCAATAATGATTTCAATCTATGACATGGCCTTAATCAGTCAATATTAAAGATATGAAAGTCCGATTGTATGTAGAAAATCACAAAAATGACCTTAGCTGGGTTTTCAAAGGCAGTCACATGTGCTTTTAGTGTTTGTTTTTGGAGAAATGTTTTGGGTGTAAGGGGATACATAACCACCCTTGTGAAGCATCTGGAATGGATTTTGGTCAGTCATTTTTTAATTACGAAGTTTTCTTTTTAAATGGCAGTAAAAGCATATGCATATACAGGTCATCATAATCAAAAATGGAACAGAACTTGCCTTACAGTAACAAACTTTGGCATGTTCTGTTTCATTTCAGATTTTCCTGGTTAGAATTAGTATGCCAAATAGTAACCAAAAAAGTTATTGGAGTGAAATTTTCTGACTTAATGTTATACTAAAAAGTCTATTTAGGATAAAATGAATGGTTCACTACAGAAAAGTAATGTAAAAGCCTAAATCAAAGGGAAATGTCAGTCCTGGAGAGCAACTGCCATGCAGAGCTCCAGACCTAATCAAACACCTTAGTATTGTAGTGCATTATAAAACAGCATGATATAATACCCTTTTGAGTGTAAATTATCATATTTATTAAATGAATGACACATTATTGCTCAAGGTCGACATCCCCTCCCGTCATCTTTGGTCTGAAAATGAGTGACGCCTGGTTTATCCATCACAGCGAGGCACCAAATCGCTTGCAAAAACCTTTGCTCATTCGGTTCCCCTGTGGTGGAATGAACTGCCAGCCTCCACTCGAACTGCAGCATCCTTCACAACTTTCAAAAAACAGCTCAAAACATAACTGTTCCGCATTTATTTGACTAACCAATAACTGTCTTGTGTCTTAAAAAAATCTTGTTGTTCATTCTCTCCTTTGCTTACTCCAGCTTTGATCCTCCTAGTAACATGGCCTTGTAAACTAACGGTACTGTTTAGTGTGTTGACAAAATTTTTATATGCACTCCTACTTGTAAGTCACTTTGGATAAAAGTGTCTGCCAAATGAATACATTTAAATAAATGTAGTTAAAGCCCTCTCTACCCTACCAGATAAATGATTCATTATTTATTACCTGTGAGGTGTTTTTTTACACTTTCAGAACGATTTCTTTATTTGTGCTGAAAATAAACGCCTTTCCACTCTGATTAGTAATGGGAAAAGGAGAAGAACACGTTTGGCAAAAGGTGAATTCGAACCCCATTCGATTGGTGTTAAAGCTGTAGTGTGCTACGGCATCACTATCACTACACCACTAGAGCTGATAAATGACAGGTGTCTTTTAGTTGTTTACTGTCACCATTGCAGGTTACTTGCACTTAGTGTGAATAGACTTCGTCATTTTATTCATATATTATTTTATAGTATAATTTTTATATTATATTAATTTTAAGCTATTGCCTGTAAATAAATTTCTAATTGAAATTTGCACTGATGGGGTTTTTTTCGTTTTAAAACGTGCTGTAGTTCCTGTTTCCTTAGCTCTGCAGTGTATCAATAAATAAAATCAACTAAGACAAACAGACACTGACAATGAAATGACAAAGAGAACAACATATATTTGTGTGATCCGACTGTTTTTACTGGGAGTTGTAACGAAGAGCAGTGCATTTTCTCCACTGTCGGCTGTATTGTTAACTGGCGGAACAGCCTATATATGCTTGTTTTTCTTATCAAGAACGTGTAAAACAAAAAACACAGACTCATGGCTGTAGCCAGGGTTTGAAAATTGGTGATGTCCGGGGTGGGGTCAATAATTATACCTAATATTACCTATAAATGATTAAACTTGAATAAATATAATGATTAATAAAGTTAACAAATTGTAAACTTAAATATCCATTAACAGCGCTTAATACTGTGGCTAGTGGTTTTCCAAAACAACTTTTGTAACTGGTTCTACTCACCCTGCAACAAGTGGGCCTCGAACCTACGTTGCAGCCAGACTCCAGATTGGGAGATGGGTAGAGCAGCTGCTTTAACCCCTACACTTCTTGATTAATAGTAAATAAGATTATTAAAGTCTATATCCAATAGATTGTTGTGGTGAGCACTTTCACTGGCCGATAAGTGGATCCTTCGCGTGTTACATGCATTGTGATGGCAAAAAGTCTAGAAATGGAAGGCAACCCCCTAGGCCTACAGTAATGGTTTAACCCTACCGCTCAGCAGCCAATAGGAACTCATTACGCTTACACGTTCTAACTGGTCAAGTGGCCGGATGGCTCAAAAACACGCGAAATTGACGACTGACATCACGCCCTAGATAGCAAATTGGTTATGGGTCTTATCTGGTTCAATTTGGCCAGTTGTTATGGCCCACATACCACCACAGACCACTTCCCTCGAATGACCCTTAAGCTGCTTGTCTAAAGAATACCAGAACCATGCCTGAAGCAGACAAAAACTCTACCCACAACTTCATTCATGTCCCTGAAATCAGCCCCAACTGTCCCATAACACTCCCTGTATCCCCATGTGTAACCCAATAAAGAGCCAAAGTGCTACCACAATTTCCTAGAACTCACCCACAACTGGCCCAATATATAATAATATATTGAATAGTTGTAAAAACCACAGAAACCAAATGCAAGTATAGTGTTTAATTGATGCAGACAATAAAATCTAGCCAAATACAGCAAAAATAAATACAATGTCAAAAGAGGTGCCAAAAAACAATAACACTTACATTTAGACAACAGAAAAAATCAACAAAACAAAGTCACACAATACAAGAGAAACATAAAAATACAATTAAAACTACGCAACAAATAATGTCTGTGTCAAGCAGAGCGGGAACGAGGGCCGTGAGAACCAGGCCTGGTTCTCTCTCGTCCTTCACTGCTGTCGCTCCTCCTTTTATGCTTCCGTAGCTCCTCCATGAGAGATGCGAGACCGGTGCAACGCGCAGCTGACGCTCATTATCACTCACGTCACCGGCCTCGCACCGTTCCCTCATGGTCCTCGTCTCGCTCTGCTTGTCACAATGTCAAGCAATAAACTAAAAGCAGCACATAAAAAGTAACACGATACAAAAAAACCCCACAATGATAATAAACTAAGCACTAAATTCAAATGTTTTAAACATAAAGGATTAAATTAAAACAATGTAAAGATTTAGTACATAAACATATAATAACAGAAACCAATAAACGAACTGAATAAACAAAAAAGAGAAATGAAAGACAAAAAATATGTTTACAGATGTTATAATACAGACAAATAAGTTACAAACAACACTGTAAAAGATGGAACCAGTTAGATGAAACCCAAGTTTAGTAACTTTTTTTGACCTCCAGCTCAGTCATCTGTGCACATGAAGGACTACTTACTGCCTCTTGAATAAAAGCATACAAATACAGGGTTAAAAATATGCTTAAATAAAATGCATAATAATTAGAGACATTTCACACTACAACATCAGGCCTAAGAGTTTTACATTTAATACATGAAAAAAATGATTTGAACTTTATTTATATAGCGCTTTTTACAATTTTCATTGTTACAAAGCAGCTGTACATGAGACATATTGACTATAAGCAAAACATTTAAAGTTTTACATGTAAAAACAAAAAATAGGTGAAAACACAGAAGACAGACACACCCATACAAAACACTCCACACACACAATATGCACACATACTAACACACATAGACATAGACACACACACAAATGCGCACACACATGGACACGCAGACACAAGAGTGTGTGCCATAAACTGTAACATAATATACTATTTTATACAATATGGTCAGAATGTCTTCTTCCAGTCGGCTGTACTGTTGTACAGTGTGATACCTCACCAGACTGTGATCAATGCAGTGCACTGTAGTAAATGAATGCAAGGGTATGTAGAGAATTTAGCATAAGCCAAATGGTCGGAGTCATTGAAATAAGAGCCATCAACCCCCTTTCTCCTGGTTTCTTGATACGATCATCAAAAGACCAGAGTCAAAACCTCTCACTGAGAGTGTTGATAACCTTTTGTTTCTCTGTTGGATATTTTACGACTCCTAAGATTCAAAGCAGAGGGGAGAAGTCTCTCGGTCTAATCTGAAACTTGGCTAACCAGAGAAACTTCTCTGACAAAGGAACGTGTGATTCAATTGTCCTTTTCTATAAACATATCTAAATATCTAGGTTATATGTTGTCGCTCTTGTCATTTTTAAATAATCTGTAATTGTTAAATAGGCAAGTTAATTCAGGCTTTGTTCGTATTCGTACCGCCGAATGAATCATGTATTGATGCACTTCAAACATTAGCATATTTGATATATAAATGTTTGTCTTTATAATTCCTCCTTGTTTATATACATTGTGTGACCATAGAACACTTTCTTTTCATTATGTTATAATTTGGAATGGTATTTTGTAAAGTTGCCAGGAGGTCATAAAGATGAAAATTAGCTGTTGAGTGGACAAAGAACCTCTTCCCTGCTCAACTCTGATTGGTCGATTCAAACTCAGGTGGGCATGCCCTCTCATGAGGTTAAATATCGAGCCTGCTCTGAAAACCTCCTCTTGTCTCTTCCTCTCTTCTCTTCTGCGCTAAAACTTGTCTTATGGGGTCTTTTCGGAGACTGCCCTCTCCCCCCACTGGGGAGAAGAAGGAACAAAGGACTCTGCTGCCACGTGGCTAGGCCATGCGGCCAATCACGAGGCCCGCAACTTTCGGCAGGACTTGCCTTCTGAAACCTTTTGAACAATTCCATCTCTACACGCATACGGATATCGGTCCAGCACAGAGCTTGCAAGTATCCGTTTATATTCATAGAATAGCTGCGTTAAGTCTGTGCCTCTTTGTTAAAGATGATTTTTATTGCTGTTCAGAAATCGCTGCCATGCTCTCTCTCTCTCTCTCTCTCTCTCTCTCTCTCTCTCTCTCTCAGCGCTTCCTAGCGCATTTGTGTTTCATGTATTTGTTTGCTTTATGCGATCGTCATTGTTTTGTTTACGATGTCGAGTAGAGTTTAATAAACAACCATATATAGTCATTTGTGATGGGTTTTCTGTATTCATGCTCACAAGCTTGGTCCCTTTTACTGTGTTTCGATTTACGCTACCTTTGCTCTAAATCCTGTTTGGTAAAGTCACGTTACTTATGGCCATGAGATAATGTACAGTATATGATATCATTGAGGCATTCGCTGGATGAATGCATACAAGTATTGTTATGCTTTATATTACTAATCAGAGACCGTAAAATATGTATATTTGATCACGATTATTATACGTATTTTCCTTTGAGCTAAACTAATTCCTTGACTGAAATTGATGTTTTAAATAACTCATTTCATGGATATGATCTTGAAAGATCTGGTGGAGAATGATATTTGGTGAGTTTTGCTCATCAATATAATAACGTTAGCTAAAACCGCTACATAGATACTACTGTAAAATATATGTATTATAGCCTACTGTTTGTGTCCATTAGAACATGTTTACATAACAGTAGATTGTTACATGCCTGTTCTCATTTCTAAAGGTTCGAATTATACCTGCCATTGTAAATCGACTCAAATTGGGCTTGACTCTCTGTACAGCCTCTCTTGTTGTTACAGTAAACCGTGGTTTATCACATGATCAATGACTATATCCCTAATCCCATTCGAGACCACTCTTCTTGTTCCTCGTCCTCCTCCTCTTCCGACTCGTCCTCCTCTAATTTGAACTCTGCCTCATCCTCTGGCTCTCCCTCCAACTACCCTTACTCTGTCTACATTGTTCGCATCCATTGTTCAAAACCTATAACTTGACCCTTGGCCTATTTATAGGCCTCTTATAAAGCCATGATTGGTTGGTGTTAAGTAAAACAATGAGTGTTTGCACATGTGAGGAGTTAGTGTGAGGCACTGATGAATTAGTGTGGCATTTTGATTTGTTGTGTTTGAAAAGGAAATCAATATTTCCCTTTCTGTCGGTCTCTCGATGTTGTGTCGAGCTGACAGATGGGGTTCGTCCCTGAGAACCAATCGCTTCCGACTTCTTAAAAAAGGCGAAAGAAATTGGCGAATGAAATTTGCATGCCGGACTCCGCCCCCGGACATTCATTCACCTTCTGTTCTTCGGAGCCTTCGCTCATGATCAACAGACTTCGCTACAAATAGCAACTACAAGACTGCCGGTTCTACGACGTGGTGCAGTGGACTGTCCCTTCCTGCGGCGACTTCCGCTGGGCGTCTCGGCGGTTCCAGAAGTGTTCGAGTTTTTTCTCTAAAAGAGCAAATTTCTCCAGCGTGGCATGTCCCGCTGTTCTCGTGGGTGCAACGCACTCATCGAGGAGGGGGACGGACACGATGTCTGCTTCCAGTATGCTGGGGCAGATGTTGTGGATACGTCCTGCCCACACTGCAGGCGGTTGATGATTCAGACGTTGCGTCACGGGTGGCTGTGTTCCCACGGGACTCAGCCACCACCTCGTCTGCTTCCTGTTCCGTGACGGCAGGACTACGGCCCTGCCGCCCGCTACGGCGAGGGTGATATGAGGATTACTGTGAGCGCTAATACGTCAGCCACTGGCTCGCGGACCATTCGCACCTCGTCTCGCTCGTCTGACCGTTCCCCATGAGACGGTCCCACCGTCTTGTTCCTCAACCACGTATCGGAAACGGAACGTGATGATGAGATGTCTGTTTCAGCATCGGAGGGTGACTTACTGGCATCAGACTTCGACGATTCCTTGAAGCTCCCTCCCTCGGGGGGTCGAGGATGTCGAAATGTCAGCCATGCTTTCCCGGGCCGCCGGCATTGGGTTGAGGTGCACCGCACTGCCTCTCCCAACGCTCACGGCTGGATTCACGGTACCTTGGGCTTGAGAGCGGCTCCAAGCCGCAATCGCCCCCAGTGCCATGTTCCCCCGGAAGTGCATGAGGAACTTAGTATGACCTGGAACGCCCCCCTTCGGCGCATACATGGCAACTAGTTCCATCGCCCTTTCTTCCCTCGATGGTGGGGCAGCTAGAGGATACGTCGATGTCCCCAGGGGCTCGACCTAGACTCCTGTCCAAAGCACGTAGGCTTTTCGGCATCTGAGGTGTCGAGAGCTTACTCTGCTGCGGGCCAAGCTGTCCCCTCTTTCCACGCTATGGTCATCTTGCAGGTCCATCAGGCCAATGCTCTGAGAGAGCTCCACGAGGGTAAGACTGACCCAGCCCTTATACAGGAACTCCGCGCCGTCACCGACCTCACTCTATGGGTGACCAAGGTGACCGCGCGGGTCCTGGGTCGGGCGATGTCCACACTTGTGGTCCAGGAGAGACGCCTCTGACTGAACCTTGCACAGATGAGTAATGCTGAGAAAGTCCGCTTTCTCAATGCACCTATCTCGCAAGGGGGGGCTGTTTGAAGATACAGTTGAGCCACAGTTCTTGTCAGTAAAGGAGCAGACAGAGGATATCAAGTATATTCTCCCCAGCCGCAACTCGACCGCCCTCTGGCCGCCGAGATCCCATGCACCGTCTGCTTCCCAGCAGCCCTGGTCCTCTTCTAGACATCGAAGATGATACCACCACCCCGTCAGCAGCTGCGGCGGAAGCCAAAGCGGCCCTCATGGGAAGACCCCAGGGAGATCGAGAATACCTTCGGGCCCGACCCCAGCCATTCCATCGCTGGTTGGTTGATCCGGGACGGTTCCTGCCCCGTCCCAACAGCCCTCTTCTAAGAGTTTTCTCTCTCTCTGGGCGTTTATCACAGCCGCTCTCACCCTCTACAAGACGGTGTTCGGCAACTCGACGCTGCGTCACGGCGAGACCCAATGTCGAGGATAATCAGCAGCCTAAGCACTTTCAATCGACGGTGCGTTGTGCCACATCATCGTCTGGGTATTATCACAGCTGCTCTCACCCTCTACACGACGGTGTTCAACAACTTGACGTTGCGCCAAGACCCAATGTTGAGGATAATCATCAGCCTAAGCACTCTCATTCGATGGTGCGTTGTGCTACATCATCGCCAGGCAGGTAAAACTGCAGAGCCGATCTCCTCTCTGGGGCCCCCCCATGGCGAGGGATCCACACTGCCTACCCATTCTAGATCTGCGTACCCTGAACAGGCACGTATTCAAGCTGCCGTTCAGGATGCTCACGCAGAAGCGCATCCTGGCATCTATCAGATGTCAAGATGGATTCATGGCAATCGACCTGAAGGACGCTTACTCTCATGTCTCAATTCTCCCTCGTCATCGCCCGTTCCTACGGTTCGCTTTCGAGGGTCAGGCATATTAGTACAGAGTCCTCCCTTTCGGTCTGTCCCTGTCCCCACGAGTCTTCACGAAGATCGTGGAAGCTGTCCTCACTCCCCTCAGGGAGAGAGGTGTGCGGGTACTAAACTATCTCGACGACTGGCTCATTTGACACACTCGCGAGATCTGTTATGTACACACAGGGACCTAGTGCTTCGGCACCTAGATCGATTGGGACCACAGGTCAACTGAGAAAAGAGCAAGCTCTCCCCTGTGCAGAGCATCCACTTTTTTGGTATGGAACTCAACTCTGTCTCCATTACAGCGCGACTGACTCAGAAAGCGCTCAGTCAGTGTTGAACTGCCTGGAATATTTCAAGCAGTCAGCGGTCCCCCTGAAACAATTTCAGAGGCTCCTGGGCACATGGCATCCTCGGCCGTGGTGATACCCCTCGGGTTGATGCACATGAGACCGCTCCAACACTGGCTACAGAGTCGAGTTCCCTGGAGAGCGTGGCACACGGGCAGCAGGCGGATGGTGAATACGCCTCTCTGCCGACGCACCCTAACCCCTGGTCTTCAATGACCTTTCTATGCATGGGGGTCCCTCTCGGGCAGGTCATGAGGCGACAGACGTCTCCCTGCAGGGTTGGGGTGCCGTGTGCAATGGGCACGCACTGTTGGGGCGATGGACGGGCCCCCGCCTGTGCAGGCATATCAACTGCCTAGAGTTGTTGGAGTGCTACTTGCGCTGAAGGGGCTACAACCTCTCGTGTGCAGGCCAAGCATGTGCTGGTCTGGCGGACAGCACAACTGCCATAGCGTATATCAATGCCAGGGTGGCGTTCGCTCATGGCAGCTAACATGACTCGCCCGACGCCTCCTCCTGTGGAGTCCGCAGGCGAGCAGATCCCTACGAGCCACACATATCCCAGGCGACCTGAACCAGACAGCCGATGCGCTCTCTCATCAGTTGACGCCTCGCAGAGAGTGGCGAGTCCACCCCTGTGCAGTGCAGCTCATTGGGTACAGTTCGGGCGGGCTCAGGTAGACCTGTTCGCCTCCCTGGACACCACCCATTGCCCGCTAGGGTACTCCCGTCCGAGGCCCCCCTCGGCACGGATGCTCTAGCGCACAGCTGGCCGTGGGACAAGCTGAAGTACGCCTTCCCCCCAGTGAGCCTCATTGCACAGACTCTGTGCAAGGTCAGGGAAGAGGAGCATCAAGTGTACTAGTTGCGCCATACTGGCCCAACCGGACTTGGTTCTCGGAGCTAATGCTCTTGATGACAGCTCTCCCCGGCCGATTCCCCAGATGAAGGACCTGCTTTCCCAGGTGAAGGGCACGTTATGGCATCCCAGGTCAGACCTCTGGAACCTCCATGTCTGGCCCCTGGACGAGATGAGGAGATCCTGAGTGGCCTACCCCTTGCGGCGGTTAAGACCATCACTCATCCTGGTGCTCTTCTCGAAGAGAAGACCCGCAGAATTGCTCGATTGGGAACGTGCTGTCCTTCCAGAGACTCGAGAGTATTCTCTCCCCTTCCACACTGAACGTGTATGTAGCCGCTATTGCCGCTCATCACGACTCAGTTGCTGGTAAGTCTCTAGGACAGCACAACCTGATCAATTGGTTCCTAGGGGTGCGGGAAGGCACTGCCTCACCCGTGCTCCATACCCTCTTGCGACCTTGATGCGGTCCTGGAGCCCCTCGGAGATGCTGCTCTTTCTCACCTCATGATCAAGACGGCTCTCCAGATGGCGCTCAAGAGGGTAGCGGACCTAAATGTATCCTCCTTGTCCACAGATTGCCTAGACCTCGGGCCCAGTGATTCTCATGCTATCCTGAGACCCCGGCCCGGCTACGTGCCCAAAGTTCCCACCACTCCCCCTACACCAGGTGGTGAACTTACAGGTGCTCCCCACCGGGGAGGAAGACCCAACCCCATCCGTGTTGTGTCCAGTACGCGCATTGCGCCTCTGCTTGGACCGCACGCAGAGCCACAGGAGCTCTGAGCAGCTCTTTGTCTGTTTTGGAGATCAGCAGGGAGGGCCGTCTCAAACAGAGGTTGGCGCATTGGATCATGGACGCCGTCACTACGGCGTACCTGTCCTAAGAACGTCCACGCAAACTGGGTGAGAGCTCTCTTCACACGGAGTACAGCCTCCTCGTGGGCACTGGCTCGAGGCGCCTCTCTGGCAGACATCTGCAGAGCTGCGGGTTGGGCTACACCCATCACCTTCACGAGGTCCTACAACCTCCGTGTAAAACCGGTATCAGCTCGAGTCTTACAGGCATCAGGCAAGACTGGCGGCCGGTAGGGTGTACGCCTATGACAGTACCTTCCCCCCTTTTTCCTAAGGGGGTCAGCGTACTGAACTAGCCTCCCTTCTTCCCCCACTGGGTGACGAACAGGCACTCCATCCATCACTAAGCAAGCACCTCCTGGGGGCGGGCTGGGCAGAGCAGCCCTGCCCCTTAGGCCGGGTACCAACTGAGTTAGCCACAACATAGCTCTAACCGGACCTAGTGCTACCGGACGTTGTAATCCCCCGCAGGGCGGTTCCGTCTGATGTATCCTCATGATTGATTCCCACCTTGGTAACCCATGACCTTCCCTAGGTGGACCTCCACCTTGCGGTTAACTCCTTCAGTCCGCACATTCTTCCCATGAGTTCTCCCCCATCGGTGAGACCATGTTGGTATCTCCACTAAACTCCTCCCTCCGGTAGGAAGTGGTCTCTGTAGTGCATCCCCCGCTTGAGGAAGTAGCGCTTACACAGTGGCCTTACGGTACTGTGAGGCCGAAGGCAAGGGCCTTCCCACCTTTCAAGTAAAGCTCTGGGACCCCCTACCTACCCACTGGTAGGTTACAATTTTGCGGTAGCGCTCACGGCTGACACGCCCAGGCCAGTCACCGTCGCTTCGCTAGAGATTGTGACAGGGCACAGTGTTGTGGCGTTTTCCATAGGAACCCCATCTGTCAGCTCGACACAATGTCCGACAGAAAGGGAACGTCTTGGTTACGGATGTAACCTCAGTTCCCTGATGGAGGGAACGAGACGTTGTGTCCTTCTTGCCACAACACGTGCTGCCCACTGCAGCAGTCGTGAGAGGTCTCAGGCTCCTCAGAACTAAGGTGAATGAATGAGGCACGCCATCTCCCTTTTATACCCCGATATCCGGGGGCGGAGTCCGGCATGCAAATTTCATTCGCCAATTTCATTGGCCTTTTCTAAGAAGTCAGAAACTATTGGTTTTCAGGGACGAAACCCATCTGTCGGCTCGACACAACGTCTCGTTCCCTCCATCAGGGAACTGAGGTTACATCCATAACCAAGACAACTTCCTGTAAGATCTTTGTGTGTAACATAGAGAATTGTGTGTTGTGCTTTGCAAAAAGTGTTTTATGAAACTGAAAACTGAGTCAAAGGTCTAGCATTAGTGTATGGTTTTGCCGATTTGGTGTGTGGTTCTGGTGTTTGCGTTTCAGGTTTCAGAAATTGTGTGACAAGTAAACATTTTGTGTGTAAACAGCTGAAAAAAAACTAAACTATAGCAGCCCCCCCGGCCAGGCAAATAGTGCAAAACAGTATGCAAACGGTGGCGAGGAACCTAAAACTCCAATGGAGAGAAAAAACCTCAAGAGAACCCAGGCCCAACCAGGGGATTCAAGTTCCCCTCTGGCAAAAGCTGCTGCCTCTGCACAAGCTCGACAATGCTTGCACAACAAGGCTAAATAAAAATAAATAAACTTAGTAATAAGGTAAATTATAGATTTAAGATTATCATTAATAATTCAATTCAATTCAATTCAATTTTATTTATATAGCGCTTTTCACAATGTGCATTGTTCCAAAGCAGCTTTACAGGAGCAAATAAGAAAAACACAGAAAGGTAAAACACAGCACAGTGCATGGTGTTTATAGACCAAGCAAGATCATTATAATAAATAATATCTAATAAATAAATGAATGAATAAATAAATAAATGCAGTCTCCCGGTGAGCAAGCCAACACTGCACTGCTCTGCTGTGGCGAGGAACCCAAACTCCAATAATCTAATAGCATTTGAAATTTTGTAGTGAAGACGTGTCAAGTCGCCGTGTCCTTCTATCTAGCTCTATCATCTCAGCTCTTGTCAGGTCGCCGCTTCCCATTCTCCGCTCTACCATCAGGTCTGGGCATGAACTGCATCCTGCCCGCTGTGGTAACCTTGGAACAATGAGACAAGATATCTGAGAGTAGGGTACTGTTCTGCACTCTTTGATGTAACAAGTACATCAGTTGTTGTTGGAAGTGTTCCTGGTTCCGGTTGATCTAACTAATGCAGTCTAAACCCTCAGAGGATTTATATTATGGAAGTGTAGAGTATGCAAGATTAAAAAGATGCGTCTTTATTCTAGATTTAGACTTACAGAGTGTGTCTGCCTACCGGACAGTGCAGGGAAGACTATTCCAAAGTTTAGGCGCTAGATAGGAAAAGGATCTACCACCTGCACTTGATTTTGAAATTCTAGGTATTACCAACTAACAGGATGCCTGAGAGCATAATGCACGTGAAGGGCTGTAATACAAGAGAAGTTCACTTAAGTACTGAGGAGCTAAACTATGTAGGGCTTTATAGGTAATGAGGAAGATTTTAAAGTTAATGTGATGCTTTATTAGGGCTGGACAATAATCCAATAACAATAACTATTGCGATAGAATTAATTTTGATAACGATGATATGTTTTTTAAACACATTTTCGATATTTCAATATACATTACACGTCCGGGACTGAGCCTTCGCTCTGCTCTGCGGCAGTGGCTACTGGTGTTATGGAGTTCCACTCCATCTTCCCCCAGTATAAATCTCTAGTTTAAGCCCGTGTTCACACTTAACTTTTTTGAGAAGAAAAAGTTGACCAAGGCGCTTTTTTAGTAAAAAAAACGCTGGCAGTGTTTGGTTACTGTTGGACTTTTAAGGCAGTCCTGCATGCTCAAAAATTTGAAAGAGACTTTTCTCCAAGTTATATAGAAGTTTTATTATCAGATGTTAAAAGGAGTAACAAAGCTTTGGGTTGTCAGACGATCTCCTCACTCCACCACAAGCCAACAACCCATAACATACACTTTCACACTTATTTATTCAGTATTTTACGCCGCTCCCTTCTTCTGATTCCGCCCTCTCCTCTGGGTGGTATCATTCTCAACAGCCAATCCTCGCATTCCACGACTCTCTTCTGACTCCATTCCTTTGTTCACTTGTTCCTGCAAAACAACATCCGGTGCAATATGTTCGTTGCCACCCTGTGGTCAGTCGCTAGTTTTGAGGAATGTTCTCTAGAGACAGTTTCTTTTGGGGAGTGTTTCCTAGAGACAGTTTCTTGTGGCCGGACAACATACCAACATTCTTAACATTCTTTTAGTAAAAAGAAAACACTCAATCATCTAATGCTTTTAATTATGTAGCGTTGTTTCTTAATCCTATGATTCATTAAAACACATCACAACTCATGATTATACTTAAAACATATGCAGTGGATTGATTCATAACATTTCTTTTCTGTGTGACTCTTTGTGTGT
>NW_026634445.1:67766-80656 GCF_024868665.1 Triplophysa rosa
AATTTATGGTTCCAACCCCCACTTATCCTGTCTCACTCCGTTTGCCACAGTAACTTTCCACTGAGTAAAATAGAAAGCACATGACAAAAGCACACAGCTTAATGATTTAATGAAAGAAAACACTTATTGATTATATTGATAATTAAATCATACTTTTATCTGAAAAATATTTCCACATTACAAACAGTAGCCGAACGCCAAGACTTCGTCGTCAGCGTGCACGAAGGCAGCACAAAGAAACAGATAGGAAGCGTAACGGAAGTCTATTTGAATTACAAACAGAGAGCGTATTTGCAATAAATAATCACATATTTAAAAACTATAATATTAATTTCTCGCTAGAAATGCAATCAGAAGTTGTTGAAAGTGAAAATTAAACTTGCATTTATACAAGACTATGCTCCAATGGACGTTTCGGCCGCCATTTATTTTTTCGAGCTGGAGCCTTCTCGACCAATCACGTTCCTCGCATGTTGCTATGGAAACGACAGGTCTCTGTCATTGGTTAGCTGGGGAAAAGGAGATTGACGTGGGCGTTTTTTCCCCACAAAAGTTTAACTTTTTTCAACCTCAAAAGACGCTCTGAGCTGCAGAAAAAGTCGCCTGAGCTGGCGTTTAAAAAAGCGCTCAGGAAGTTTTTGAAAACACGGTTTACTCCATAGGATTATAATGTAAAACAGACGCTAGCAGCTTTGAAAAAGAATTCAAGTGTAAACACAGGCCAAGTTTAATATTGATCATTTGTGTCCGCATATTAATTTACAAAACGGATCTGCAACTTACTAATGCTTGCTTTCAGAAAGTAAATACGAAAAAGTTTATACAGTTCTCAGTGTCAATTTCGAGGACAGAATGGCAATTCTGAATGGCAATTTATAGCTAACTGAAGCACACTGTAGGGCCTTTGAAAGACACTGAAATTAATGAAAACGGTTCTTAATGTCAGCTTGCAGGAGAGCATGGCAGATCTTGTACAAATTTTTGCCCCCCCAAAAAAACGGGAAATACAATCATACATAAAATTCAGTGGACGTTAATAATTGAAAATTATTAATTTAGAAGAATATGTCAAAAGAAAAAAAGTGTCAAGTAATGGGAGGCCTGTGCCCCTGTAGAGCTTTGAAAATATGACAATGCTTTAAAGCACATTTGAAGTTATGGAATTATGCTTTGAAGCACATTTAGAAAAGTTATTCTCAATTTTATTGATAAACATGATTCTAATATTTGAAACTTACACAAGGTAAGGACACAGTCCTATGCAAAAATATTTTATTCTAATAATCATATGTAGCTTTACACACTGCTGGCATCTAGAATGATTTTGATCAGCATTTTATTGTTCATATCAGAGGGCTCTCTCAATTTCTCTTACATTTTACTTTTTGTAATACTACTACTACTACATTTTATTTATAGGCGCCTTACTGACACTCAAGGACACCGTACAGAAAACAGTGCAGGCCAATGCAGTTGTTGTATTGTGGGAGTAACGTGCTTGGTTATAGGAGTCTGACAGATAATTCGTAATTACAATATTGTTTATATCGTTATCGGAATTATATCGTATTGACCGAAATGCATGAATGTATTTCAATATCAATTTTGGCCATATTGTCCAGCCCTATGCTTTATAGGTAACCAGTGCAAGGTTGACAGAACCGGGCTAATATGCTCATACTTTTTTGTACGTGTAAGAACTCGAGCTGCCGCAATTTAGACCAGTTATTACATTGCTGGTCAGTCGATCCGGGACGGTCCCTGCCCCGACCCGACATCTGCTAGGTCCCTCCAGGGCCTAGCGCCCACTTTCTCACAAAAAGAGTTTCCTCTCTCTCTGGGTGTTTTTCACAGCTGCTCTCACCCTCTGCACGACGGTGTTCGGCAACCCGACATTGCGTCACGGCGAGACGCAATGTCGAGCATACTCTGCAGCCCTCAGCACTCTCAAATCGACGGTGCGTCGAGCTGCATTGCCAGGTAGGTAAGTCAGCAGAGTTGATCTCGAGGGATCCGCACTGCCAGCCATCGAACCCCCCCCCTCCGGCAGGTCGATGAAGCAGATCATACCCCTAGCCCCTGTCTCTGTCCCTGGGAGCCTGGCTAGAGCTTCCCAAACCGTCACAGTGGCTACAGGATACGATCAGTCTCGGCTACGCGATCCAATTCGCCAGACGCTTGCCCAAGTTTCGGGGCATCCTCTCAACTTCAGTCAGAGGCAAGGATGCTCCCGTGCTTCAGGCCGAGGTTGCCACCCTTCTGGCGAAGGAAACGATCGAGCTTATCCCTCTAGCCGAGATGTTCAATGGGTTTTACAGCCCGTACTTCATCGTCTCCAAGAAAGGCGGGGGGTTGCGCCCCATTCTAGATCTGTGTACCCTGAACAGGCACCTACACAAGCTGCCATTCAGGATGCTCACGCTGAAGCGCATCCTGGCGTCTATCAGATGTCAGGATTGGTACATGGCAATCGACCGGTCTGTCCCTGTCCCCACGAGTCTTTACAAAGGTCGTGGAAGCCGCCCTCGCTCCCCTCAGGGAGAGAGGTGTGCGGATACTAAACTATCTCGACGACTGGCTCATCTTGGCACACTCGCAAGATCTGTTATGTACACACAGAGACCTGGTGCTCCGGCACCTAGATCGTTTGGGACTGCAGGTCAACCGGGAAAAGAGCAAGCTCTCCCCTGTGCAGAGCATCTTTTTTCTCGGTATGGAACTCAACTCTGTCTAAATGACAGCGCGACTGACTACCGAGCGTGCGCAGTCAGTGTTGAACTGCCTGAACCTTTTCAAGCAGTCAGCGGTCCCCCTGAAACGATTTCAGAGGCACCAGGGACATATGGCATCCTCAGCGGGGGCTGATGCATCAACCTCGGGTTGATGCACATGAAACCTCTCCAACACTGGCTACAAAGTCGAGTTCCCTGGAGAGCGTGGCACACCGGCAGCAGGCATATGGTCATCACGCCTCTCTGCCAACGCACCCTAACCCCCTGGTCTTCAATGACCTTTCTACGGACAGGGGTCCTCTCGGGCAGGTTATGAGGCACGTCGTGGTGACGACAGAAGCCTCCCTGCAGGGTTGGGGTGCCGTGTGCAACAGACACGGAGTGTCGGGGCGATGGACAGGCCCCCGCCTGCACTGGCATATCAACTGCCTAGAGTTGTTGGCTGTGCTACTTGCACTGAAGAGGCTACAACCTCTTGTGCAGGACAAGCACGTGCTGGTCCAGTCAGACATGTTAAGACCTCTAGGGGTAAGCCGAAACAGAAAAAAAAGATACCACACTCGCAACCCAGAGTTTCAGTAAACCAAGTTTATTGGTACAATGTGGGATTCTCTTCAGGGGCAGACAAGGCCAACATAATAAACAAAAGCAGTCTTATTTTAGAGTACTAAATAACCTAGGAGCATAAATAATAGAAAACAAAATACAGAGTATCTTATCTGTCTCCCTGAGGATAAACAAAGTAAAACTGGAATGTAAATCAAAATGGCGTCTAACCCCCTATCTCCCGAAACTTGGTGAAATATGTAAAAGGTATTTACAATGTATGAGAGTGTACTTAAAAATAACACGAAGTCCAAATCCCCGTATTCACAATACCATGTGCACACATACAACAGATACTGGAATTAAGTTACTAAATACACAGCACACATACTCACATAATCAGATTTAAACTCTCTCGGCTACAAGTGTTTCCTTTTAAGTAGCAGTGAATAAACATAGGAAAAATAAGTCTATCCCAACAATAGTCACAAGAATCATGAAATCACAACAAATAGACTGAACCAAACAGAACCATCAGCAAAAGGCACAAGAGCTCAATGGCACACAAGGTACACAAAGAACCCATGGCCCCGAATGAGTGTTTGGGGCGGTCCTTATATACAAAGGGCACAAAGCGTAGGACCAATGACCATCTCCAAGTGGTTAGTAGAGACCACGCCCATCTGGACTAGTGATGTGTCTGCACACACGAACAAGAGAATGCAAAACACAAGCAACACAATATAGCATAATGCATAAACTTTCTCCAGGTCATAACAGACAGCACAACTGCCGTAGCGTATATCAACCACCAGGGTGGTATTCGCTCACGGCAGTTAACATGACTCGCCCGACACCTCCTCCTGTCGAGTCAGCAGGTGATCAGCTCACTGCGAGCCACACATATCCCAGGCGACCTGAACAAGACAGCCTATGCGCTCTCTCATCAGTCGACGCCTCACGGAGTGTGGCGACTCCACCCCCGCGCAGTCCAGCTCATTTGGGTGCAGTTCGGGCAGGCTCAGGTAGACCTGTTCGCCTCCCTGGACACCACCCATTGCCCGCTATGGTACTCCCTGTCCGAGGCACCCCTCGGCATGGATGCTCTTGCGCACAGCTGGCCACGGGACAAGCGGAAGTACGCCTTCCCCCAGTGAGCCCCATTGCACAGGTCCTATGCGAGGTCAGGGAAGAGGAGCATCAAGTGCTACTAGTTGCACCGTACTGGCACAACCGGACTTGGTTCTCGGAGCTAATGCTCGTGACGACAACTCCATGTCTGGCCCCTGGACGGGACGAGGAGACCCTGAGTGGCCTACCCCCTGTGGTCGTTGAGACAATCACTCAGGCTAGGGCCCTGGCCACTAGGCGGCTATATGCCTATAAGTGGCGCCTCTTCTCGTCCTGGTACTCTTCTCGGAGAGAAGACCCGCGGAGTTGCTCGATCGGGAACGTGCTGTCCTTTTTACAAGAGAGACTCAAGAGTAATCTCTCCCCTTCCACACTGAAAATGTATGTAGCCGCCATTGCCGCTCATCACGACCCAGTTGCTGGTCAGTCTCTAGGACAGCACAACCTGGTCATTAGGTTCCTAAGGGGCGCGAGAAGGATGAATCCGCCTCGTCCGCGCTCTGTACCCTCTTGGGACCTTGATGTGGTCCTGGTGGGCCTCCAGAGATGAAGTTGGCATGGAGGAACGCACACTCTCACGTGTGTGCGATGATACATGAGGCCCCTGGGGCCTCATGTATCAACGCCGCGTATGCACAAACACGTTGCGTACACCAGCTTTCACGCTCATGGTCGGATGTACTAACAGTAGGGATGTAACAGTATTGTAAATATCGAAGTATCGAGATAGCAAAATTTTTCGATATTATCGTGGTCACATGACGATAGATCTTCCAGGCAAAGTGTAGTTTTTTCAGCCGAATGGAGTGAGTTCAGGGTAGCGGGAACTACAATTCCCATCAACCCATGCGTGCCCATCATCCTCTGCGTTCTGCTGCCGCCCGCTACAGATCAAGTTGAGCGAAAATGGCGGATGACGCTAGTGGCATAGAAACGGATTTACAAATCGCACGCTTTCAATTATACGCTGCTCTTTTATGAATTTTCTCCTCCTCTCACTCAATGAGCGTGTGCGCACTCAAAATGCGTGCCGTGCGTCCACGAATCCTTTGGTACTCTTGCTCTCGAGAGGTCCTTCTATGTGTTCCAGGCATTATAGGCTGTCAAAAGTAGTCAACCAATCAGGGATAGGCATCCACGGCGGGCCAATGAAAATGCGAGAGGAAAGGAAATTCATAAGAGAGCAGCGTATAATTGAAAGCGCGCGTCCAGTTTTGTGCATGTGCAAAGGAAATCGGCGTGCGAGCGGAGAGATTCGCGCGCTCGTATTTGTAATAATGCGCTCACGACATTTGTCATTATAATAACGCCATAAACTTCATGTTGAGTTTTTGTGTCCGTATGCACCAGAGGTGGACAGTAACGAAGTAAATTTACCTGAGTACTGTACTTAAGTACACTTTTTGAGTATCTGTACTTTACTTGAGTATTATTTTTTCTGAGTACTTGTACTTTACATTTGAAAGACAAATATCGTACTTTTTACTCCACTACATTTATAAAACCGTCCAAAAGTAGAAAATGGTTTCTATGCAGCGGGGTTTCCTGTGTGCGCAATTTATCTGGCTTGCGATCTGCCAGGACCGTTTACTGTTGCCAAGTATTTCAGTTTTTCAAAGCTCGCGGTTTTCCGGCAAGCTTTGAATGGCCATTTGGCAGATTTTTTTACGCAAATCTGGCAACTCGGGGATCTTCCCCACTAAACTAATGTAAACGTAGGCGCTGCTACACCATTGATAGCTCTCTAAAAAGGCAAATAGAACAATAAAAGACGAAAAAGGCACATGTTAAAGTGTGGTGTAATCATCTGTGGGTTACGATCAGTCAAAGATCGTAGAAACATTGTCATGAAAATGATCGGCATAACGGCTAAACGGTAAATAAGCATCACATACACCTTGAGCTATGCGTGCGTGTTAACTTCGGATCAGCTGTTATATCATTTAAAGCGATTTGGAAAATGAATGATGTTTTTACTGAAGTAACTATAGTTGAAGTATTCCTGTATATCTGTATAAAAACAATAGAATCCTGCCCAAAATACAACATAAAATGTAATGGATTTAATGGTTATAATGGGAATTGTACTATGGATACTTGTTGTCTACTTGTATGTGATGGATTCTATTGATGGGATGGTAAATCCTATTGGAGTAAAATCCAAGACACACTACAAAGAGGAATTTAATTAAAAAATCTCATTCTAATTAAAAAATTCATTGTTTTTTTTCAGCAGGGATGGTATTTGCAGTAAAACCACAGTATCCACAAATTTACAATTTTCTATATATAGGAACCATACTCCAATTAATAATCTTTAGTAAAACCACAGCAACTAAAAATACCATAGTTTCATTATACTAGCTATAGTTTATGTTTGTAGTTAAATTATGGAAATACAAATGGTAATAAATCCAACAAACACATGGCTTCTACACTTTACTGTTTACAAGAACCTTACTAGTTACTGGTAAATTGCTGCTAAAACTGGTAAAAGGAATATACAAATTAAAGAACACTGCTCATAAATACATATAGGCCTAGGGGGCTAATGAGGATAATTAGGCTAAATGGATTATATCTAAACTAAACATATATGTGCTAAACATATAAAGCTCTTAAAGGAGTTGCTCACTGCAAAATTTGCCCCCATTGACTTTCCATGGTAGGAATAAAAATGACTATGGAAAGTCAATGGGGGCAAATTTTGAAGTGAACTACTCCTTTAATACTTAGCTCTGTACACGGTGATAGGCTATATGAGACCAATTTTCTTTTGTTGCACTTATGCTTTTTGTTGTCCTTATGTTGTTCCAATTGCTTCCATTGTTTCCCTCATCTGTAAGTCGCTTTGGATAAAAGCGTCTGCTAAATGACTAAATGTAAGTGTTAATACCACTGATACTGTGAGCTACTCAGTGTATTCAGTAGGTTGCTTCAGGGGCATAAGGTATACAACAATAAAACAATGCACATCTGACATAAAGGAAATTTACTTTTAATACTTGAGTACTTTTAAAAGCACGTACTTCTGTACTTTTACTTAAGTAAGAATCTGTCTTTACAACTTTTACTTGTAGTGGAGTAATGTTTGACCAGTAGTATCTGTACTTTCACTCAAGTAAGGAAGTTGTGTACTTCGTCCACCTCTGTAAATGACTAAATGTAAATGTTATATTTAGCTTAAGCTGGTTAGGCTATAGCCTACCTTGCATTCTTGTGCCTCAATGCTCTTTGTTGTTCTGCATTTACCAATAAAAAATATAAATAAAAAGTTTGTCTAATACTGACGTCTTTGCAAAAAGCAACAATATATGTTACAGAATAATAACCAAAAAGGAGAGATTATTTAGGCCTATTTGGCACTAAATAAAGGAAGGCAGTAATAACAAATTGCACTATTTAGCCACCTAAAAATACCTCTAGGAAATTTCCTTCACAGTGATCAGCTCAATATTCACGACAAGAAAATGCAAATAACAACATTACAATGCAGTATATTACTAGGGTTGGAAATCGTTTCAATTTTATCGATTCCAATTCTGATTCTGCTTATCGATTTCGATTCTTATAGATTCCCAGTTTCGATTCCACAGTTGAAGTAAAACATTTAGATATCAACCTGTATGGTCATTTAGCCTGCTTATTGACTTGTTTGCAAAAAATATATATATTATATATATATATATATATATATTTATGAGCAGCATTTTGTGTATATTTACACATAGAAACACACCTTTTCTGATTTATTACAATTTGTATTATCATAGTTGAACTACATCATGGTTAAACTGCAGTTACTATAATGCAACTATGGTTCATTTGTAATTCCTGTGCTTTAATGCAAATTCTATAGCTAAACTATGCTTACTATAGTAAAAATATTGATAATTAATAAGGGCTTTTATTGAGATATCAGCAGATCATGCAATGCGTGTACTTTTCTGAAAATATGCACACAGAAATTGATAAGAGGAATTCAAATTTTAATCTCAAGTATCCGATTCCTATTCCTTTCGATTCCGATCCGATTCCTAGCCTTTCGATTCCGATTCCAAATTGGAATTGATTTTCGATTCCCAACCCTATATATTACGTCAGGTGTCTTTACGGGATCTTCACGGGATGTGTGCCCTGATTCTGGGTATGATTCTGTGCTTGGTCTACACAAGATACTAAGATACACAAGATACATTTCATCTAGATTGATGCAAGCTTAGTGAAAAGACTTAACTTCTGATGTTGTAGTTGTTTTTGTATGTTTGTAAGATTTTCCAAATGTTGATTTGGGTGTGCATGCCTAGTGCAAATGTCACATTGTATGTTGTATTGTTTGAAACACTATTTTCTACAAAATATTCATGAAATGAAGGAAAAGTTAGTCTCATGTCAAGTGAAGTTTAGTGAAGTTTAACTAAACTTTATGTTTAGTTTTTGAATGGATTATGTAAGTATATACCAATTTGCAAATGCTTACATAATCTATTCAAAAACTAAACTTAAAGTTTAGTTAAACTTCTGTTCAACTAAACTTAAAGTTTAGTTAAACTTTAGTTCAAAACTTACCACAATACAAAAATGAATGAGACAGACAAGTTTTACAGTAATACCATATTGAAATATTTTCTGCTTATATTCTGTAGTTATATGTATCTCAAAACTTCTACAAGTCAAAACTTATCATCTACACAAAAGGTAAAAATCATTTTGTACTATAATGTAAACATGGCCATGTAACATATACGGCAGTGAATTATAAAGAGTAGTGAGTGTTATTCCTGTTTTATAAAGAAATTTACAATAATGTAATGTTACATGTTGTTAGTGCTTTTAGGTCTGTGTTTTATAAATGACAGTGTGTCTTTGTTGGGTGAAAATCTTTGCAGTGAATCCTGAAATGTCACATCAGCCACATTATGTTGCATTACAGCAGCCAACAGGGGACCAAAGTCAATGTGTTCAATGAATTAACTATTTCATTTTATTTAAACAACATGTTAAGTTAAACTGAATGTCACATGTGAAATAAACAGTTTATGCAGAAACACACATAAAAATGTTACAGTTTAAGGAAAAATCAGTTCCCTTCCATTTTAAATTCACTAGTGGTTGAAGTTGACTGTTGTATTGAAAATGTTCAGTGTGTTAAACTGAAATAAAGTTATTCAGTTTACATAAGTTACCTGAATCAACTGAAAATCTTCAATACATTAAATCAACATTAAATTTTGTGTTTAGACCTACAAAATGTTAATGAATTTAAGACATTTTAAAGTCTCATGTCGCTTTACAGAAGCAAGGGACCAAAGTCAATATGTTCAATGAATGTGACTTTCATTTCATGTTATTTTTACAGTTGAGCTGAATGTTTCATGTGAAATAAACAGTTTGTGTAGAAATGGACATAAACATGTTAAACTTGAAGAAAAATTAAGCATGAAATTTGTTGAGCAAATTTACATTTTGTTCCCCTGTTAGATGGTGAAGTATGATTTGTTTGACAGCTTTGTTACTTTCACTAAAGAATTTGAAGTTTAAACTCAAACTTGTATGTTGATTTAATGCACTGCAATTTTCATTTGATTTAATTATATTATGTACATTGAACAGCTTTATAACATTAACATTTTAATACAACCAACTAAACATGTATAGTGCAACAATAAACATAAAACTTTGAGTTTTGACCTCCAACATATTTTATAGAGGTTATTTTAATTGCAAGAGCTGATGTTTTGTGAATATTTCCATTACATTTAATGAAACTGAGATATTGAAAATGTGAAAATTTGTTATTAAATGTGAAATCTATACACCACGTCACTCTTGTCCATCTAACAGGGGACCCGTGTCACTTTGTATATTGAAATATCAATAAATCGGAAATGGCTCTAACACTCTATAGCGTTGTGGTTTTACCCCTGCCAGAATTAATTTGAAGCTCAGCTACTGTTGTCTCTACCTTAATATCTGTTGTGCAGATGTGTTTGTGTGCTCTTGATATATTATGCATCCTTTATCTGTAAAGATGAGTGGCGTGTTTAACAGTGCACATGTTAATGATAATTGCGATCTGTTTGACAGCTTTGTCATTTCTTAACTTCACTAAAGATTTTAGAGGTTTAAACTCAAACTTGTATAATGGTTAAATGCACTAAATACTGTCATTTAATTATATTATATACATGGAACGGTTTTATAACATTGCTATTTCAGTACAACTAACTAAACATTTTTAGTGCAACAATTAAAAATGTATAATGTAAGCCTATGTATACAGTATTTAATGCTTGGTCAGTTTGAAAAAAGAACTTGTTCCTTAAGTAAGCAGCCTCTTAAATAACCTTTATACAGTCTCAGAGCTTCTCTGGGAAAAGCCATTGAAACAATTGAGAAGTGTGAACGACGTGTACGCGCACCAGAGCTTGTCCCTGCACAACCAAGAAGCCAATTAAATACACTTCTGAGTTCTGATCGATCTGCGTTTTGAACTGATGAGGTGAGACTTCCTGTTTCTTCCTGTTTCCTGCATCGCTGCCGGCGGCTTGTTTGTATCAGTGCACTTACACTTCGCTCTATTATTAGTGTATTTTATTATCGTTAATTATTATTGTCGTTGCTAACTTATCCTGATATCTCAATAACCCTGTTCTTGTTATTTACTTGAAGATTCTAAATCAAAAGTGATAGTTAACTTAACGCCATTAGCATAGCAATAGTGTGTTAGTTTGCTTTCTGTTTACACTATGGAATATCATCATGCCTCTGGTTTGTCTTGTGTGCTAACTGTTTCTCTTTTTAAGCGAGTATACTACGATTCATCCTTGCAACCTTGGTAAATTGGAATTGCACTTCAAATCCAGTGAGTTATGGCTTCTATTCCTATTATTGTTACTTGCACCTCATGTCATATGTTTAGCTTAGCCTTCTCTGTCAGCTGCGAGGGTTTTATATGCGATAAATGCAGGGAAATAGTTAGTCTGAAAGAGAAGATCTTAGAATTAGAGTCTCGCATCCAATCTTTATCTGAGGATAGTAAGAGTTTAACGACGATAGAAAACACTTTGGATGCGAGCAACATTAGTGCACACAGCTCGGTTCCGGTTGAAAATCCCCCGCAGCTGGGAAACTTCGTGACTGTGAGACGGCGTAGTGGCAGGACAAAACATCACTCAACCGTTCCGATTACAGTCTCGAAAAGGTTTGCCCCGCTCAGTTACGCACCGACTGAGAAACCTGCTGAAACTGCCCTAGTTAACGGTGATTCTGTTGTTCGGAACATTAACATAGAGACACCAGCCACCATAGTCCAATGTTTACCGGGAGCCAGAGCGCCTGACATCAAGTCAAATTTAAATGTGCTGGCTAAGGCTAATCGTAAATTCAGTAAGATTGTTATTCACGTCGGCACAAATGATGTTCGACTCCGTCAATCGGAGATCACAAAAGATAACATTAAAGAGGTGTGTGAGCTCGCAAGCATGATGTCAGACACTGTAATATTCTCTGGCCCCCTCACTGCTTATCGTGGTGATGAGATTTATAGCAGATTGTCATCACTAAATGGCTGGTTATCTGAGTGGTGCCTGCAGAATGATATAGTTTTTATAAATAACTGGAAGAGTTTTGAGGGCAGACCTGACCTGTTGAAACGAGATGGTCTCCATCCCTCCTGGGCTGGGGCTTCCATCCTGTCTAGAAATATGGCAAAAAGTCTTAATAATGCTAATGCTAAAGCTTGACTCGCTGGGTCCCAGGTCAGGGAGCAGACAGAATGGCTTAACCAACTGTCTGCTTGCCATCTCACGTCGCAAAATGTACAACATGTAATAATCCGTTCTCCCAAACATCACAAAATAGAGACTGTGTCTGTCCCCCGGATAAGCAAACATAAAATAATGCGTAAACCTCTTGAAAGTAATTTAATAAACGTTAAACAAACTAAACATGAACAAAATACAGATAATCAACTGTTACGACTCGGATTGCTAAATATTAGATCTCTCTCTAATAAAGCACTTTTTGTTAACGATATGATAACAGATCATAAAATAGACATGCTCTGTTTGACAGAAACATGGCTAAAACCAGATGATTATATTACTTTAAATGAATCTGTCCCCCAAGATTATTATTATAAACATGAGCCTCGTCTAAAAGGCAGAGGGGAGGTGTCGCAGCACTTTACAATAACTCTTTTAGCATTTCCCAGAAGTCGAACTCTAAATATTATTCTTTTGAAGTCATGGTTCTTCATGTTTCAACACCGAATACTAAGGATAAAACACGTTTAAAATTTATTCTAGCTATTGTATATAGGCCTCCAGGGCACCACACAGATTTTATTAAAGAATTTCGTGGGTTCTTATCAGAACTAGTACTGGCCGCAGATAGACTCCTTGTCGTTGGTGACTTTAACATCCATGTAGATAACGTTACAGATGCCTTAGGAATGGCTTTCAAAGACACTCTTAACTC